>NW_027446219.1:0-72475 GCF_038048845.1 Mixophyes fleayi | reverse complement strand
TTTGAATCATGAATCATGAATCAAATCATGAATCATGAATTGAATCATGAATCATGAATCAAATCACGATTGAATCATGAATCATGAATTGAATCATAAATTATGAATCATGAATTTAATCATGAATCATATATCGTATCATGAATCATGAATCGAATCATGAATTGAAACATGAATCATGAATTGAATTATGAATTGAATCAAGAATTGAATCATGAATCATGAATCAAATCATGAATCATGAATTGAATCATGAATCATGAATCAAATCATGAATTGAATCATGAATCATGAATTGAATCATGAATCATGAATTGAATCATAAATCATGAATCATGAATTTAATCATGAATCATAATTCGAATCATGAATCATGAATCATGAATTGAATCATGAATCATGAATCGAATCATGAATCATGAATTGAATCATAAATCATGAATCGAATCATGAATTGAAACATGAATCATGAAATGAATCATGAATCATAAAATGAATCATGAATCATGAATTGAATCATGAATCACGAATTGAATCATGCATCATGAATTGAATCATGAATCATAAATCGAATTATGAATCATGAAATGAATCATGAAATGAATCATGAATCATGAATTGAATCATAAATCCTGAATTGAATCATGAATTGAATTTTGAATCATGAATCATGAATCGAATCATGAATCATGAAATAAATAATGAATTGAATCATGAATTGAATCATGAATCATGAATCGAATCATGAATCATGAAATAAATCATGAATTGAATCAAGATTCATGAACCATGAATTGAATCATAAAATAAATCATGAATCATGAATTGAATCATAAATCATGAATCATAAATTTAATCATGAATCATGAATCGAATCATCAATTAAAAATTTGAATCATGAATCATGAATCAAATCATGAATCATGAATTGAATCATGAATCATGAATCAAATCACGAATTGAATCATGAATCATGAATTGAATCATAAATTATGAATCATGAATTTAATCATGAATCATATATCGTATCATGAATCATGAATCGAATCATGAATTGAAACATGAATCATGAATTGAATTATGAATTGAATCAAGAATTGAATCATGAATCATGAATCAAATCATGAATTGAATCATGAATCATGAATTGAATCATAAATTATGAATCATGAATTTAATCATGAATCATATATCGTATCATGAATCATGAATCGAATCATGAATTGAATCATGAATCATGAATTGAATTATGAATTGAATCAAGAATTGAATCATGCATTGAATCATGAATCATGAATTGAATCATGAATCATGAATTGAATCATGAATTGAATCATGAATTATGAATCATAAATTGAATCATGAATTGAATCATGAATTAAATCATGAATCATGAAATGAATCATGAGTCATGAATTGACTCATGAATCATGAATTGAATCATGAATCATGAATCATGAAATGAATCATGAAATGAATCATGAATCATGAATTAAATCATGAATCACAAATTGAATCATGCATCATGAATTGAATCATGAATTATAAATCGAATCATGAATCATGAATTATGAATCATGAATTAAATCATGAATCATGAATTGAATCATGAATTGAATCATGAATCATGAATTATGAATCATGAATTAAATCATAAATCATGAATTGAATCATGAATTGAATCATGAATCATGAATCGAATCATGAATCATGAATCGAATCATGAATCATGAAATAAATCATGAATTGAATCATAAATCATGAATTGAATCATGAATTGAATCATGAATCATGAATTGAATTATGAATTGAATCAAGAATTGAATCATGCATTGAATCATGAAACATGAATTGAATCATGAATCATGAATTGAATCATGAATGATGAATCATGAATTGAATCATGAATTGAATCATGAATTATGAATCATAAATTGAATCATGAATTCAATCAATGAATTAAATCATGAATCATGAAATGAATCATGAATTGAATCATGAATCATGAAATGAATCATGAATCATGTATTGAATCATGTATCATGAATTGAATCATGAATCATGAATCATAAATCAAGAATTGAATCATGAATCATGAATTGAATCATGAATCATGAAATGAATTATGAATTGAATCAAGAATTGAATCATGAATTGAAACATAAATCATGAATCGAATCATGATTCATGAATTGAATCATGAATCATGAATTGAATCATGAACCATGAATTGAATCATGAATCATGAATCATGAATTGAATCATGAATTGAATCATGAATTATAAATCATAAGTTGAATCATGAATTGAATCATAAATTGAATCATGAATCATGAAATGAATCAAGAATCATGAATTGAATCATGAATCATGAATTGAATCATGAATCATGAATCTTGAATTGAATCATGAATCATGAATTGAATCAGGAATCATGAATCATAAATTGAATCATGAATTGAATCATGAATCATGAATTGAATGATGAATGATGAATTATGAATCAAATCATGAATCATGAATTGAATCATGAATCATGAATTGAATCATGAATTATGAATTATGAATTGAATCATGAATTGAATCATGAATTATAAATCATAAGTTGAATCATGAAATGAATCATGAATTGAATCATGAATTTTGAGTTCAATCATGAATCATGAAATGAATCATGAAATGAATCATGAATCATGAATTGAATCATGAATCACGAATTGAATCATGCATCATGAATTGAATCATGAATTATAAATCGAATCATGAATCATGAATCATGATTAAGGAAATAAATCATGAATCATGAATCATGAATTGAATCATAAATCATGAATTGAATCATGAATTGAATCATGAATCGAATAATGAATTATGAAATAAATCATGAATTGAATCATGAATTGAATCATGAATCATGAATCATGAATCGAATCATGAATCATGAAATAAATCATGAATTGAATAAAGATTCATGAACCATGAATTGAATCATAAATCATGAATCATGAATTGAATCATGAATCATAATTCGAATCATTAATCATGATTCAAGAATTGAATCATGAATCATGAATTGAATCATGAATCATGAATCGAATCATGAATCATGAATTGAATCATGAATCATGAATTAAATCATGAATCATAAATCAAGAATTGAATCATGAATCATGAATCGAATCATGAATCATGAAATAAATCATGAATTGAATCATGAATTGAATCATGAATCATGAATCATGAATCGAATCATGAATCATGAAATAAATCATGAATTGAATCAAGATTCATGAACCATGAATTGAATCATGAAATAAATCATGAATCATGAATTGAATCATAAATCATGAATCATGAATTTAATCATGAATCATAATTCGAATCATGGATCATGAATTGAATCATGAATCATAATTCGAATCATGGATCATGAATTGAATCATGAATCATGAATCGAATCATGAATCATGAATTGAATCATAAATCATGAATCGAATCATGAATTGAATCATGAATCATAAAATGAATCATGAATCATGAATTGAATCATGAATCATGAATTGAATCAGGAATCACGAATTGAATCATGCATAATGAATTGAATCATGAATCATAAATCGAATCATGAATCATGAAATGAATCATGAAATGAATCATGAATCATGAATTGAATCATGAATCACGAATTGAATCATGCATCATGAATTGAATCATGAATCATAAATCGAATCATGAATCATGAAATGAATCATGAAATGAATCATGAATCATGAATTGAATCATAAATCCTGAATTGAATCATGAATTGAATTTTGAATCATGAATCATAAATCGAATCATGAATCATGAAATAAATAATGAATTGAATCATGAATTGAATCATGAATCATGAATCATGAATCATGAATCATGAAATAAATCATGAATTGAATCAAGATTCATGAACCATGAATTGAATCATGAAATAAATCATGAATCATGAATTGAATCATAAATCATGAATCATAAATTTAATCATGAATCATGAATCGAATCATGAATTAAAAATTGAATCATGAATCATGATTCAAATCATGAATCATGAATTGAATCATGAATCATGAATCGAATCATGAATTGAATCATGAATCATGAATCATGAATTGAATCATAAATTATGAATTGAATTATGAATTGAATCAAGAATTGAATCATGCATTGAATCATGAATCATGAATTGAATCATGAACCATGAATTGAATCATGAATCATGAATCATGAATTGAATCATGAATTGAATCATGAATTATGAATCATAAATTGAATCATGAATTGAATCATGAATTAAATCATGAATCATGAAATGAATCATGAATCATGAATTGACTCATGAATCATGAATTGAATCATGAATCATGAATCATGAAATGAATCATGAAATGAATCATGAATCATGAATCGAATCATGAATCATGAAATAAATCATGAATTGAATCATAAATCATGAATTGAATCATGAATTGAATCATGAATCATGAATTGAATTATGAATTGAATCAAGAATTGAATCATGCATTGAATCATGAATCATGAATTGAATCATGAATCATGAATTGAATCATGAATCATGAATCATGAATTGAATCATGAATTGAATCATGAATTATGAATCATAAATTGAATCATGAATTCAATCATGAATTAAATCAAGAATCATGAAACGAATCATGATTTGAATCATGAATCATGAAATGAATCATGAATCATGAATCATAAATCAAGAATTGAATCATGAATCATGAATTGAATCATGAATCATGAAATGAATTATGAATTGATTCAAGAATTGAATCATGAATTGAAACATAAATCATGAATCGAATCATGATTCATGAATTGAATCATGAATCATGAATTGAATCATGAATTGAATCATGAATTATAAATCATAAGTTGAATCATGAATTGAATCACAAATTGAATCATGAATCATGAAATGAATCAAGAATCATGAATTGAATCATGAATCATGAATTGAATCATGAATCATGAATCTTGAATTGAATCATGAATCATGAATTGAATCATGAATCATGAAAGGAATCATGAATCATGAATTCAATCATGAATCATGAATTGAATCAGGAATCATGAATTGAATCATGAATCATGAATCATGAATTGAATCATGAATTGAATCATGAATTATGAATCATAAATTGAATCATGAATTCAATCATGAATTAAATCATGAATCATGAAATGAATCATGAATTGAATCATGAATCATGAATTGAATCATGAATCATGAAATGAATCAAGAATCATGAATTGAATCATGAATCATGAATTGAATCATGAATCATGAATCTTGAATTGAATCATGAATCATGAATTGAATCATGAATCATGAAAGGAATCATGAATCATGAATTGAATCATGAATCATGAATTGAATCAGGAATCATGAATCATAAATTGAATCATGAATTGAATAATGAATCATTAATTGAATGATAAATGATGAATCATGAATCAAATCATGAATCATGAATTGAATCATGAATCATGAATTGAATCATGAATCATGAATCATGAATTGAATCATGAATTGAATCATGAATTATAAATCATAAGATGAATCATGGATTGAATCATTCAATGAATCATGAATCATGAATCATGAAATGAATCATGAATTGAATCATGAATTTTGAATTGATTCATGAATCATGAATTGAATCATGAATCATGAATTGAATCATGAATCATAAATCGAATCATAAATCATGAATTGAATCATGAATCATGAATCATGAATCGAATCATGAATCATGAATTGAATTATGAATCATGAAATGAATCATGAATTGAATCATGAATTCAAACATGAATCATGAATCGAATCATGAATTGAATTATGAATTGAATCAAGAATTGAATCATGAATTGAAACATAAATCATGAATCGAATCATGATTCATGAATTGAATCATGAATCATGAATTGAATCATGAATCATGAATCATGAATTGAATCATGAATTAAATCATGAATTATAAATCATAAGTTGAATCATGAATTGAATCATGAATTGAATCATGAATCATGAAATGAATCATGAATCATGAATTGAATCATGAACCATGAATCTTGAATTGAATCATGAATCATAAATTGAATCACGAACTGAATCATGAATTGAATCATGAATCATGAAATGAATCATGAATCATGAATTGAATCATGAATCATGAATTGAATCAATAATCATGAATCATAAATTGAATCATGAATTGAATCATGAATCATGAATTGAATGATGAATGATGAATTATGAATCAAATCATGAATCATGAATTGAATCATGAATCATGAATTGAATCATGAATTATGAATCATGAATTGAATCATGAATTGAATCATGAATTATAAATCATAAGTTGAATCATGAAATGAATCATGAATTGAATCATGAATTTTGAATTCAATCATGAATCATGAAATGAATCATGAAATGAATCATGAATCATGAATTGAATCATGAATCATGAATTGAATCATGAATCATAAATCGAATCATGAATCATGAATTGAATCATGAATCATGAATCATGAATCGAATCATGAATCATGAATTGAATCATGAATCATGAATCATGAATCATGAATTGAATCATGAATCATGAATTGAATCATGAATCATGAATCGAATCATGAATCATGAATCATGAATTGAATCATGAATCATGAATCGAATCATGAATCATGAATCATGAATTGAATCATGAATCATGAATCATAAATTGAATCATGAATTGAATCATGAATTATGAATCATAAATTGAATCATGAATTGAATCATGAATTGAATCATGAATCATGAAATGAATCATGAATCATGTATTGTATCATGAATCATGAATTGAATCAGGAATCATGAATCATGAAATGAATCAGGAATCACGAATTGAATCATGCATCATGAATCATGAATTGAATCATAAATCATGAATTGAATCATGAATTGAATCATGAATCGAATAATGAATTATGAAATAAATCATGAATTGAATCATGAATTGAATCATGAATCATGAATCGAATCATGAATCATGAAATAAATCATGAATTGAATAAAGATTCATGAACCATGAATTGAATCATAAATCATGAATCATGAATTGAATCATGAATCATAATTCGAATCATTAATCATGATTCAAGAATTGAATCATGAATCATGAATTGAATCATGAATCATGAATCAAATCATGAATCATGAATTGAATCATGAATCATGAATTAAATCATGAATCATAAATCAAGAATTGAATCATGAATCATGAATCGAATCATGAATCATGAAATAAATCATGAATTGAATCATGAATTGAATCATGAATCATGAATCATGAATCTTATCATGAATCATGAAATAAATCATGAATTGAATCAAGATTCATGAACCATGAATTGAATCATGAAATAAATCATGAATCATGAATTGAATCATAAATCATGAATCATGAATTTAATCATGAATCATAATTCGAATCATGGATCATGAATTGAATCATGAAATCGAATCATGAATCATGAATTGAATCATAAATCATGAATCGAATCATGAATTGAATCATGAATCATAAAATGAATCATGAATCATGACTTGAATCATGAATCATGAATTGAATCATGCATCATGAATTGAATCATGAATCATAAATCGAATCATGAATCATGAATTGAATCATAAATAATGAATTGAATCATGAATTGAATCATGAATCATGAATCGAATCATGAATCATGAAATAAATCATGAATTGAATCATAAATCATGAATTGAATCATGAATTGAATCATGAATCATGAATTGAATTATGAATTGAATCAAGAATTGAATCATGCATTGAATCATGAATTATGAATTGAATCATGAATCATACATTGAATCATGAATCATGAATCATGAATTGACTCATGAATCATGAATTGAATCACGAATCATGAATCATAAATCGAATCATGAATCATGAAATGAATCATGAATCATGAATTGAATCATGAATCACGAATTGAATCATGCATCATGAATTGAATCATGAATCATAAATCGAATCATGAATCATGAAATGAATCATGAAATGAATCATGAATCATGAATTGAATCATAAATCCTGAATTGAATCATGAATTGAATTTTGAATCATGATTCATAAATCGAATCATGAATCATGAAATAAATAATGAATTGAATCATGAATTGAATCATGAATCATGAATCATGAATCGAATCATGAATCATGAAATAAATCATGAATTGAATCAAGATTCATGAACCATGAATTGAATCATGAAATAAATCATGAATCATAATTGAATCATAAATCATGAATCATAAATTTAATCAAGAATCATGAATCGAATCATGAATTAAAAATTGAATCATGAATCATGAATCAAATCATGAATCATGAATTGAATCATGAATCATGAAGCGAATCATGAATTGAATCATGAATCATAAAATGAATCATGAAACATGACTTGAATCATGAATCATGAATTGAATCATGCATCATGAATTGAATCATGAATCATAAATCGAATCATGAATCATGAATTGAATCATAAATAATGAATTGAATCATGAATTGAATCATGAATCATGAATCGAATCATGAATCATGAAATAAATCATGAATTGAATCATAAATCATGAATTGAATCATGAATTGAATCATGAATCATGAATTGAATTATGAATTGAATCAAGAATTGAATCATGCATTGAATCATGAATTATGAATTGAATCATGAATCATACATTGAATCATGAATCATGAATCATGAATTGACTCATGAATCATGAATTGAATCATGAATCATGAATCATGAAATGAATCATGAATCATGAATCATAAATCGAATCATGAATCATGAAATGAATCATGAAATGAATCATGAATCATGAATTGAATCATGAATCACGAATTGAATCATGCATCATGAATTGAATCATGAATCATAAATCGAATCATGAATCATGAAATGAATCATGAAATGAATCATGAATCATGAATTGAATCATAAATCCTGAATTGAATCATGAATTGAATTTTGAATCATGATTCATAAATCGAATCATGAATCATGAAATAAATAATGAATTGAATCATGAATTGAATCATGAATCATGAATCATGAATTGAATCATGAATCATGAAATAAATCATGAATTGAATCAAGATTCATGAACCATGAATTGAATCATGAAATAAATCATGAATCATGAATTGAATCATAAATCATGAATCATAAATTTAATCATGAATCATGAATCGAATCATGAATTAAAAATTGAATCATGAATCATGAATCAAATCATGAATCATGAATTGAATCATGGATCATGAATCGAATCATGAATTGAATCATGAATCATGAATCATGAATTGAATCATAAATTATGAATCAGGAATTTAATCATGAATCATATATCGAATCATGAATTGAATCATGAATCATGAATTGAATTATGAATTGAATCAAGAATTGAATCATGCATTGAATCATGAATCATGAATTGAATCATGAATCATGAATTGAATCATGAATCATGAATCATGAATTGAATCATGAATTATGAATCATAAATTGAATCATGAATTGAATCATGAATTAAATCATGAATCATAAAATGAATCATGAATCATGAATTGACTCATGAATCGTGAATTGAATCATGAATCATGAATCATGAAATGAATCATGAATCATGAATTAAATCATGAATCACAAATTGAATCATGCATCATGAATTGAATCATGAATTATAAATCGAATCATGAATCATGAATCATGAATTAAATCATGAATCATGAATCATGAATTGAATCATAAATAATGAATTGAATCATGAATTGAATCATGAATCATGAATCGAATCATGAATCATGAAATAAATCATGAATTGAATCATAAATCATGAATTGAATCATGAATTGAATCATGAATCATGAATTGAATTATGAATTGAATCAAGAATTGAATCATGCATTGAATCATGAATTATGAATTGAATCATGAATCATACATTGAATCATGAATCATGAATCATGAATTGACTCATGAATCATTAATTGAATCATGAATCATGAATCATGAAATGAATCATGAATCATTAATTAAATCATAAATCACAAATTGAATCATGCATCATGAATTGAATCATGAATTATAAATCGAATCATGAATCATGAATCATGAATCATGAATCATGAATCATGAATCATGAAAATAAATCATAAATTGAATCAAGATTCATGAACCATAAATGTAATCATAAATCATGAATCGAATCATGAATCAAGAATTGAATCATGAATCATGAATCAAGAATTGAATAATGAATCATGAATCATGAATCGAATCATGAATTGAATCATGAATCATGAATCATGAATTGAATCATAAAACATGAATCATGAATTTAATCATGAATCATGAATCGAATCATGAAACATGAATTGAATCATAAATTATGAATCATGAATCGAATCATGAATCATGAAATAAATCATAAATTGAATCAAGATTCATGAACCATAAATGTAATCATGAATCATGAATCGAATCATGAATCAAGATTTGAATCATGAATCATGAATCGAATCATGAATCATGAATTGAATAATGAATCATGAATCATGAATTGAATCATAAAACATGAATCATGAATTTAATCATGAATCATATATCGAATTATGAATCATAATTCGAATCATGAATTAAATCATAAATCATAAATCATGAATTGAATCATGAATCATGAATCATGAATTGAATCATGAATAATGAATTGAATCATGAATCATGAATGATGAATTGAATCATGAATCATGAATCGAATCATGAATTGAATCATGAATCATGAATTGAATTATGAATCATGAATCATGAATTGAATCATAAATTATGAATCAGGAATTTAATCATGAATCATATATCGAATCATGAATTGAATCATGAATCATGAATTGAATTATGAATTGAATCAAGAATTGAATCATGCATTGAATCATGAATCATGAATTGAATCATGAATCATGAATTGAATCATGAATCATGAATCATGAATTGAATCATGAATTATGAATCATAAATTGAATCATGAATTGAATCATGAATTTAATCATGAATCATGAAATGAATCATGAATCATGAATTGACTCATGAATCGTGAATTGAATCATGAATCATGAATCATGAAATGAATCATGAATCATGAATTAAATCATGAATCACAAATTGAATCATGCATCATGAATTGAATCATGAATTATAAATCGAATCATGAATCATGAATCCTGAATTAAATCATGAATCATGAATCATGAATTGAATCATAAATAATGAATTGAATCATGAATTGAATCATGAATCATGAATCGAATCATGAATCATGAAATAAATCATGAATTGAATCATAAATCATGAATTGAATCATGAATTGAATCATGAATCATGAATTGAATTATGAATTGAATCAAGAATTGAATCATGCATTGAATCATGAATTATGAATTGAATCATGAATCATACATTGAATCATGAATCATGAATCATGAATTGACTCATGAATCATGAATTGAATCATGAATCATGAATCATGAATCATTAATTAAATCATGAATCACAAATTGAATCATGCATCATGAATTGAATCATGAATTATAAATCGAATCATGAATCATGAATCATGAATCATGAATCATGAATCATGAAATAAATCATAAATTGAATCAAGATTCATGAACCATAAATGTAATCATAAATCATGAATCGAATCATGAATCAAGAATTGAATCATGAATCATGAATCAAGAATTGAATAATGAATCATGAATCATGAATCGAATCATGAATTGAATCATGAATCATGAATCATGAATTGAATCATAAAACATGAATCATGAATTTAATCATGAATCATGAATCGAATCATGAAACATGAATTGAATCATAAATTATGAATCATGAATCGAATCATGAATCATGAAATAAATCATAAATTGAATCAAGATTCATGAACCATAAATGTAATCATGAATCATGAATCGAATCATGAATCAAGATTTGAATCATGAATCATGAATCGAATCATGAATCATGAATTGAATCATAAAACATGAATCATGAATTTAATCATGAATCATATATCGAATTATGAATCATAATTCGAATCATGAATTAAATCATAAATCATAAATCATGAATTGAATCATGAATCATGAATGATGAATTGAATCATGAATAATGAATTGAATCATGAATCATGAATGATGAATTGAATCATGAATCATGAATCGAATCATGAATTGAATCATGAATCATGAATTGAATTATGAATCATGAATCATGAATTGAATCATAAATTATGAATCAGGAATTTAATCATGAATCATATATCGAATCATGAATTGAATCATGAATCATGAATTGAATTATGAATTGAATCAAGAATTGAATCATGCATTGAATCATGAATCATGAATTGAATCATGAATCATGAATTGAATCATGAATCATGAATCATGAATTGAATCATGAATTATGAATCATAAATTGAATCATGAATTGAATCATGAATTTAATCATGAATCATGAAATGAATCATGAATCATGAATTGACTCATGAATCGTGAATTGAATCATGAATCATGAATCATGAAATGAATCATGAATCATGAATTAAATCATGAATCACAAATTGAATCATGCATCATGAATTGAATCATGAATTATAAATCGAATCATGAATCATGAATCCTGAATTAAATCATGAATCATGAATCATGAATTGAATCATAAATAATGAATTGAATCATGAATTGAATCATGAATCATGAATCGAATCATGAATCATGAAATAAATCATGAATTGAATCATAAATCATGAATTGAATCATGAATTGAATCATGAATCATGAATTGAATTATGAATTGAATCAAGAATTGAATCATGCATTGAATCATGAATTATGAATTGAATCATGAATCATACATTGAATCATGAATCATGAATCATGAATTGACTCATGAATCATGAATTGAATCATGAATCATGAATCATGAAATGAATCATGAATCATTAATTAAATCATGAATCACAAATTGAATCATGCATCATGAATTGAATCATGAATTATAAATCGAATCATGAATCATGAATCATGAATCATGAATCATGAATCATGAATTGAATCATGAGTCATGAATCATGAATTGAATCATGAATCATGAATCGAATCATGAATTGAATCATGAATGATGAATTGAATCATGAATAATGAATTGAATCATGAATCATGAATCATAAAATGAATCATGAATCATGATTTGAATCATTAATCATGAATTGAATCATGAATCATGAATCATGAATTAAATCATGAATCATGAAAAGCATCATGAAATGAATCATGAATCATGAATTGAATCATGAATCATGAATCGAATCATGAATCATGGATTGAATCATGAATCATAAATTGAATCATGAATCATGAAATGAATCATGAATTGAATCATGAATTCAAACATGAATCATGAATCGAATCATGAATCATGAATTGAATTATGAATCATGAATTAAATCATGAATCATGAATCATAAATCAAGAATTGAATCATGAATCATGAATTGAATTATAAATCATGAATTAAATCATGAATCATGAATCATAAATCAAGAATTAAATCATGAATCATGAATTGAATCATGAATCATGTATTGAATCATGAATTGAATCATGAATCATGAATGATGAATTGAATCATGAATCATGAATCGAATCATGAATTGAATCATGAATCATGAATCGAATCATGAATTGAATCATGAATCATGAATCATATATCGAATTATGAATCATGAATCGAATCATGAATTTAATCATAAATCATGAATCATGAATTAAATCATGAATCATGAATTGAATCATGAATAATGAATTGAATCATGAATCATGAATCAAGAATCGAATCATGAATTGAATCATGAATCATGAATCATGAATTGAATTATGAATCATGAATCGAATCATGAATCATGTATTGAATCATGAATTGAATCATGAGTCATGAATGATGAATTGAATCATGAATCATGAATTGAATCATGAATCATGAATTAAATCATGAGTCATGAATCATGAATTGAATCATGAATCATGAATCATGAATTGAATCATAAAACATGAATCATGAATTTAATCATGAATCATATATCGAATTATGAATCATGAATCGAATCATGAATTTAATCATAAATCATGCATCATGAATTGAATCATGAATCATGAATTGAATCATGAATAATGAATTGAATCATGAATCATGAATCATGAATTGAATCATGAATCATGAATTGAATCATGAATCATGAATCGAATCATGAATTGAATCATGAATCATGAATCATGAATTGAATTATGAATCATGAATCGAATCATGAATCATGTATTGAATCATGAATTGAATCATGAATCATGAATGATGAATTGAATCATGAATCATGAATCGAATCATGAATTGAATCATGAATCATGAATCGAATCATGAATTGAATCATGAATCATGAATCATATATCGAATTATGAATCATGAATCGAATCATGAATTTAATCATAAATCATGAATCATGAATTGAATCATGAATCATGAATCATGAATTGAATCATGAATAATGAATTAAATCATGAATCATGAATCATGAATTGAATCATGAATAATGAATTGAATCATGAATCATGAATCATGAATTGAATCATGAATCATGAATTGAATCATGAATCATGAATCGAATCATGAATTGAATCATGAATCATGAATCATGAATTGAATTATGAATCATGAATCGAATCATGAATCATGTATTGAATCATGAATTGAATCATGAATCATGAATGATGAATTGAAACATGAATCATGAATCGAATCATGAATTGAATCATGAATCATGAATCGAATCATGAATTGAATCATGAATCATGAATCATATATCGAATTATGAATCATGAATCGAATCATGAATTTAATCATAAATCATGAATCATGAATTGAATCATGAATCATGAATCATGAATTGAATCATGAATAATGAATTGAATCATGAATCATGAATCATGAATTGAATCATGAATCATGAATTGAATTATGAATCATGAATCGAATCATGAATTGAATCATGAATCATGAATCATGAATTGAATTATGAATCATGAATCGAATCATGAATCATGTATAGAATCATGAATTGAATAATGAATCATGAATGATGAATTGAATCATGAATGATGAATTGAATCATGAATCATGAATTGAATCATGAGTCATGAATCATGAATTGAATCATGAATCATGAATCGAATCATGAATTGAATCATGAATGATGAATTGAATCATGAATAATGAATTGAATCATGAATCATGAATCATAAAATGAATCATGAATCATGAATTGAATCATTAATCATGAATTGAATCATGAATCATGAATCATGAATTAAATCATGAATCATGAAAAGAATCATGAAATGAATCATGAATCATGAATTGAATCATGAATCATGAATTAAATCATGAATCATGAAAAGAATCATGAAATGAATCATGAATCATGAATTGAATCATGAATCATGAATCGAATCATAATTCATGGAATGAATCATGAATCATAAATTGAATCATGAATCATGAAATGAATCATGAATTGAATCATGAATTCAAACATGAATCATGAATCGAATCATGAATCATGAATTGAATTATGAATCATGAATTAAATCATGAATCATGAATCATAAATCAAGAATTGAATTATGAATCATGAATTGAATTATAAATCATGAATTAAATCATGAATCATGAATCATAAATCAAGAATTGAATCATGAATCATGAATCGAATCATGAATCATGTATTGAATCATGAATTGAATCATGAATCATGAATGATTAATTGAATCATGAATCATGAATCGAATCATGAATTGAATCATGAATCATGAATCGAATCATGAATTGAATCATGAATCATGAATCATATATCGAATTATGAATCATGAATCGAATCATGAATTTAATCATAAATCATGAATCATGAATTGAATCATGAATCATGAATCATGAATTGAATCATGAATAATGAATTGAATCATGAATCATGAATCATGAATTGAATCATGAATCATGAATCGAATCATGAATTGAATCATGAATCATGAATCATGAATTGAATTATGAATCATGAATCGAATCATGAATCATGTATTGAATCATGAATTGAATCATGAGTCATGAATGATGAATTGAATCATGAATCATGAATTGAATCATGAATCATGAATTAAATCATGAGTCATGAATCATGAATTGAATCATGAATCATGAATCATGAATTGAATCATAAAACATGAATCATGAATTTAATCATGAATCATATATCGAATTATGAATCATGAATCGAATCATGAATTTAATCATAAATCATGAATCATGAATTGAATCATGAATCATGAATCATGAATTGAATCATGAATCATGAATTGAATCATGAATCATGAATCGAATCATGAATTGAATCATGAATCATGAATCATGAATTGAATTATGAATCATGAATTGAATCATGAATCATGTATTGAATCATGAATTGAATCATGAATCATGAATGATGAATTGAATCATGAATCATGAATGATGAATTGAATCATGAATCATGAATCGAATCATGAATTGAATCATGAATCATGAATCGAATCATGAATTGAATCATGAATCATGAATCATATATCGAATTATGAATCATGAATCGAATCATGAATTTAATCATAAATCATGAATCATGAATTGAATCATGAATCATGAATCATGAATTGAATCATGAATAATGAATTAAATCATGAATCATGAATTGAATCATGAATCATGAATTGAATTATGAATCATCAATCGAATCATGAATTGAATCATGAATCATGAATTGAATTATGAATCATGAATCGAATCATGAATCATGTATTGAATCATGAATTGAATCATGAATCATGAATGATGAATTGAATCATGAATCATGAATTGAATCATGAATGATGAATTGAATCATGAGTCATGAATCATGAATTGAATCATGAATCATGAATCGAATCATGAATCATGAATCATAAAATGAATCATGAATCATGAATTGAATCATGAATCATGAATTGAATCATGAATCATGAATTAAATCATGAATCATGAAAAGAATCATGAAATGAATCATGAATCATGAATTAAATCATGAATCATGAATCGAATCATGAATCATGGATTGAATCATGAATCATAAATTGAATCATGAATCATGAAATGAATCATGAATTGAATCATGAATTCAAACATGAATCATGAATCGAATCATGAATCATGAATTGAATTATGAATCATGAATTAAATCATGAATCATGAATCATAAATCAAGAATTGAATCATGAATCATGAATTGAATTATAAATCAAGAATTGAATCATGAATCATGAATCGAATCATGAATCATGAAATAAATCATGAATTGAATCATGAATTGAATCATGAATCATGAATCATGAATCGAATCATGAATCATGAAATAAATCATGAAATGAATCAAGATTCATGAACCATGAATTGAATCATGAAATAAATCATGAATCATGAATTGAATCATAAATCATGAATAATGAATTTAATCATGAATCATAATTCGAATCATGAATCATGAATCATGAATTGAATCATGAATCATGAATTGAATCATGAATCATGAAAAGAATCATGAAATGAATCATGAATCATGAATTAAATCATGAATCATGAATCGAATCATGAATCATGGATTGAATCATGAATCATAAATTGAATCATGAATCATGAAATGAATCATGAATTGAATCATGAATTCAAACATGAATCATGAATCGAATCATGAATCATGAATTGAATTATGAATCATGAATTAAATCATGAATCATGAATCATAAATCAAGAATTGAATCATGAATCATGAATTGAATTATAAATCAAGAATTGAATCATGAATGATGAATTGAATCATGAATCATGAATCGAATCATGAATTGAATCATGAATCATGAATCGAATCATGAATTGAATCATGAATCATGAATCATATATCGAATTATGAATCATGAATCGAATCATGAATTTAATCATAAATCATGAATCATGAATTGAATCATGAATCATGAATCATGAATTGAATCATGAATAATGAATTGAATCATGAATCATGAATCATGAATTGAATCATGAATCAAGAATCGAATCATGAATTGAATCATGAATCATGAATCATGAATTGAATTATGAATCATGAATCGAATCATGAATCATGTATTGAATCATGAATTGAATCATGAGTCATGAATGATGAATTGAATCATGAATCATGAATTGAATCATGAATCATGAATTAAATCATGAGTCATGAATCATGAATTGAATCATGAATCATGAATCATGAATTGAATCATAAAACATGAATCATGAATTTAATCATGAATCATATATCGAATTATGAATCATGAATCGAATCATGAATTTAATCATAAATCATGAATCATGAATTGAATCATGAATCATGAATTGAATCATGAATAATGAATTGAATCATGAATCATGAATTGAATCATGAATCATGAATTGAATCATGAATCATGAATCGAATCATGAATTGAATCATGAATCATGAATCATGAATTGAATTATGAATCATGAATCGAATCATGAATCATGTATTGAATCATGAATTGAATCATGAATCATGAATGATGAATTGAATCATGAATCATGAATCGAATCATGAATTGAATCATGAATCATGAATCGAATCATGAATTGAATCATGAATCATGAATCATATATCGAATTATGAATCATGAATCGAATCATGAATTTAATCATAAATCATGAATCATGAATTGAATCATGAATCATGAATCATGAATTGAATCATGAATAATGAATTAAATCATGAATCATGAATCATGAATTGAATCATGAATAATGAATTGAATCATGAATCATGAATCATGAATTGAATCATGAATCATGAATTGAATCATGAATCATGAATTGAATCATGAATCATGAATCGAATCATGAATTGAATCATGAATCATGAATCATGAATTGAATTATGAATCATGAATCGAATAATGAATCATGTATTGAATCATGAATTGAATCATGAATCATGAATGATGAATTGAATCATGAATCATGAATCGAATCATGAATTGAATCATGAATCATGAATCGAATCATGAATTGAATCATGAATCATGAATCATATATCGAATTATGAATCATGAATCGAATCATGAATTTAATCATAAATCATGAATCATGAATTGAATCATGAATCATGAATCATGAATTAAATCATGAATAATGAATTGAATCATGAATCATGAATCATGAATTGAATCATGAATCATGAATTGAATTATGAATCATGAATCGAATCATGAATTGAATCATGAATCATGAATCATGAATTGAATTATGAATCATGAATCGAATCATGAATCATGTATTGAATCATGAATTGAATAATGAATCATGAATGATGAATTGAATCATGAATGACGAATTGAATCATGAATCATGAATTGAATCATGAGTCATGAATCATGAATTGAATCATGAATCATGAATCGAATCATGAATTGAATCATGAATGATGAATTGAATCATGAATAATGAATTGAATCATGAATCATGAATCATAAAATGAATCATGAATCATGAATTGAATCATTAATCATGAATTGAATCATGAATCATGAATCATGAATTAAATCATGAATCATGAAAAGAATCATGAAATGAATCATGATTCATGAATTGAATCATGAATCATGAATTAAATCATGAATCATGAAAAGAATCATGAAATGAATCATGAATCATGAATTGAATCATGAATCATGAATCGAATCATGAATCATGGATTGAATCATGAATCATAAATTGAATCATGAATCATGAAATGAATCATGAATTGAATCATGAATTCAAACATGAATCATGAATCGAATCATGAATCATGAATTGAATTATGAATCATGAATTAAATCATGAATCATGAATCATAAATCAAGAATTGAATTATGAATCATGAATTGAATTATAAATCATGAATTAAATCATGAATCATGAATCATAAATCAAGAATTGAATCATGAATCATAAATCGAATCATGAATCATGTATTGAATCATGAATTGAATCATGAATCATGAATGATGAATTGAATCATGAATCATGAATCGAATCATGAATTTAATCATGAATCATGAATCGAATCATGAATTGAATCATGAATCATGAATCATATATCGAATTACGAATCATGAATCGAATCATGAATTTAATCATAAATCATGAATCATGAAATGAATCATGAATCATGAATCATGAATTGAATCATGAATAATGAATTGAATCATGAATCATGAATCATGAACTGAATCATGAATCATGAATCGAATCATGAATTGAATCATGAATCATGAATCATGAATTGAATTATGAATCATGAATCGAATCATGAATCATGTATTGAATCATGAATTGAATCATGAGTCATGAATGATGAATTGAATCATGAATCATGAATTGAATCATGAATCATGAATTAAATCATGAGTCATGAATCATGAATTGAATCATGAATCATGAATCATGAATTGAATCATGAATCATAAATCGAATCATGAATTGAATCATGAATCATGAATCATGAATTGAATTATGAATCATGAATCGAATCATGAATCATGTATTGAATCATGAATTGAATCATGAATCATGAATGATGAATTGAATCATGAATCATGAATTGAATCATGAATCATGAATTGAATCATGAGTCATGAATCATGAATTGAATCATGAATCATGAATCGAATCATGAATCATGAATCATAAAATGAATCATGAATCATGAATTGAATCATGAATCATGAATTGAATCATGAATCATGAATTAAATCATGAATCATGAAAAGAATCATGAAATGAATCATGAATCATGAATTAAATCATGAATCATGAATCGAATCATGAATCATGGATTGAATCATGAATCATAAATTGAATCATGAATCATGAAATGAATCATGAATTGAATCATGAATTCAAACATGAATCATGAATCGAATCATGAATCATGAATTGAATATGAATCATGAATTAAATCATGAATCATGAATCATTAATCAAGAATTGTAATCATGAATCATGAATTGAATTATAAATCAAGAATTGAATCATGAATCATGAATCGAATCATGAATCATGAAATAAATCATGAATTGAATCATGAATTTAATCATGAATCATGAATCATGAATCGAATCATGAATCATGAAATAAATCATGAAATGAATCAAGATTCATGAACCATGAATTGAATCATGAAATAAATCATGAATCATGAATTGAATCATAAATCATGAATCATGAATTGAATCATGAATCATAATTCGAATCATGAATCATGAATCATGAATTGAATCATGAATCATGAATTGAATCATGAATCATGAAAAGAATCATGAAATGAATCATGAATCATGAATTAAATCATAATTCATGAATCGAATCATGAATCATGGATTGAATCATGAATCATAAATTGAATCATGAATCATGAAATGAATCATGAATTGAATCATGAATTCAAACATGAATCATGAATCGAATCATGAATCATGAATTGAATTATGAATCATGAATTAAATCATGAATCATGAATCATAAATCAAGAATTGAATCATGAATCATGAATTGAATTATAAATCAAGAATTGAATCATGAATCATGAATCGAATCATGAATCATGAAATAAATCATGAATTGAATCATGAATTTAATCATGAATCATGAATCATGGATCGAATCATGAATCATGAAATAAATCATGAAATGAATCAAGATTCATTTACCATGAATTGAATCAAGATTCATGAACCATGAATTGAATCATGAAATAAATCATGAATCATGAATTGAATCATAAATCATGAATCATGAATTTAATCATGAATCATAATTCGAATCATGAATCATGAATCATGAATTGAATCATAAATCATGAATCGAATCATGAATCATGAATTGAATCATAAATCATGAATCGAATCATGAATTGAAACATGAATCATGAAATGAATCATGAATCATGTATTGAATCATGAATCACGAATTGAATCATGCATCATGAATTGAATCATGAATCATAAATCGAATCATGAATCATGAAATGAATCATAAAATGAATCATGAATCATGAATTGAATCATGAATCACGAATTGAATCATGCATCATGAATTGAATCATGAATCATGAATCGAATCATGAATCATGTATTGAATCATGAATTGAATCATGAGTCATGAATCATGAATTTAATCATGAATCATGAATCGAATCATGAATTGAATCATGAATGATGAATTGAATCATGAATCATGAATTGAATCATGAATCATGAATTGAATCATGAATCATGAATTATGAATTAAATCATGAATCATGAAAAGAATCATGAAATGAATCATGAATCATGAATCGAATCATGAATCATGGATTGAATCATGAATCATAAATTGAATCATGAATCATGAAATGAATCATGAATTGAATCATGAATTCAAACATGAATCATGAATCGAATCATGAATCATGAATTGAATTATGAATCATGAATTAAATCATGAATCATGAATCGAATCATGAATCATGGATTGAATCATGAATCATAAATTGAATCATGAATCATGAAATGAATCATGAATTGAATCATGAATTAAAACATGAATCATGAATCGAATCATGAATCATGAATTGAATTATGAATCATGAATTAAATCATGAATCATGAATCATAAATCAAGAATTGAATCATGAATCATGAATTGAATTATAAATCAAGAATTGAATCATGAATCATGAATCGAATCATGAATCATGAAATAAATCATGAATTGAATCATGAATTTAATCATGAATCATGAATCATGAATCGAATCATGAATCATGAAATAAATCATGAAATGAATCAAGATTCATGAACCATGAATTGAATCATGAAATAAATCATGAATCATGAATTGAATCATAAATCATGAATCATGAATTTAATCATGAATCATAATTCGAATCATGAATCATGAATCATGAATTGAATCATGAATCATGAATTGAATCATGAATCATGAATCATGAATTAAATCATGAATCATGAAAAGAATCATGAAATGAATCATGAATCATGAATTAAATCATGAATCATGAATCGAATCATGAATCATGGATTGAATCATGAATCATAAATTGAATCATGAATCATGAAATGAATCATGAATTGAATCATGAATTCAAACATGAATCATGAATCGAATCATGAATCATGAATTGAATTATGAATCATGAATTAAATCATGAATCATGAATCATAAATCAAGAATTGAATCATGAATCATGAATTGAATTATAAATCAAAAATTGAATCATGAATCATGAATCGAATCATGAATCATGAAATAAATCATGAATTGAATCATGAATTTAATCATGAATCATGAATCATGAATCGAATCATGAATCATGAAATAAATCATGAAATGAATCAAGATTCATTTACCATGAATTGAATCAAGATTCATGAACCATGAATTGAATCATGAAATAAATCATGAATCATGAATTGAATCATAAATCATGAATCATGAATTTAATCATGAATCATAATTCGAATCATGAATCATGAATTGAATCATAAATCATGAATCGAATCATGAATCATGAATTGAATCATAAATCATGAATCGAATCATGAATTGAAACATAAATCATGAAATGAATCATGAATCATGTATTGAATCATGAATCACGAATTGAATCATGCATCATGAATTGAATCATGAATCATAAATCGAATCATGAATCATGAAATGAATCATAAAATGAATCATGAATCATGAATTGAATCATGAATCACGAATTGAATCATGCATCATGAATTGAATCATGAATCATAAATCGAATTATGAATCATGAAATGAATCATGAATCATGAATTGAATCATAAATCCTGAATTGAATCATGAATTGAATTTTGAATCATGAATCATGAATCGAATCATGAATCATGAAATAAATAATGAATTGAATCATGAATTGAAACATGAATCATGAATCATGAATCGAATCATGAATCATGAAATAAATCATGAATTGAATCAAGATTCATGAACCATGAATTATATCATAAAATAAATCATGAATCATGAATTGAATCATAAATCATGAATCATAAATTTATTCATGAATCATGAATCGAATCATGAATTAAAAATTGAATCATGAATCATGAATCAAATCATGAATCATGAATTGAATCATGAATCATGAATCAAATCATGAATTGAATCATGAATCATGAATTGAATCATAAATTATGAATCATGAATTTAATCATGAATCATATATCGTATCATGAATCAAGAATCGAATCATGAATTGAATAATGAATCATGAATTGAATTATGAATTGAATCAAGAATTGAATCATGCATTGAATCATGAATCATGAATTGAATCATGAATTCAAACATGAATCATGAATCGAATCATGAATCATGAATTGAATTATGAATCATGAATTAAATCATGAATCATGAATCATAAATCAAGAATTGAATCATGAATCATGAATTGAATTATAAATCAAGAATTGAATAATGAATCATGAATCGAATCATGAATCATGAAATAAATCATGAAATGAATCAAGATTCATGAACCATGAATTGAATCATGAAATAAATCATGAATCATGAATTGAATCATAAATCATGAATCATGAATTGAATCATGAATCATAATTCGAATCATGAATCATGAATCATGAATTGAATCATGAATCATGAATTGAATCATGAATCATGAATCATGAATTAAATCATGAATTATGAAAAGAATCATGAAATGAATCATGAATCATGAATTAAATCATGAATCATGAATCGAATCATGAATCATGGATTGTATCATGAATCATAAATTGAATCATGAATCATGAAATGAATCATGAATTGAATCATGAATTCAAACATGAATCATGAATTGAATTATGAATCATGAATTAAATCATGAATCATGAATCATAAATCAAGAATTGAATCATGAATCATGAATTGAATTATAAATCAAAAATTGAATCATGAATCATGAATCGAATCATGAATCATGAAATAAATCATGAATTGAATCATGAATCATGAATCATGAATCGAATCATGAATCATGAAATAAATCATGAAATGAATCAAGATTCATTTACCATGAATTGAATCAAGATTCATGAACCATGAATTGAATCATGAAATAAATCATGAATCATGAATTGAATCATAAATCATGAATCATGAATTTAATCATGAATCATAATTCGAATCATGAATCATGAATCATAAATTGAATCATAAATCATGAATCGAATCATGAATCATGAATTGAATCATAAATCATGAATCATGAATTTAATTATGAATCATAATTCGAATCATGAATCATGAATCATGAATTGAATCATAAATCATGAAATGAATCATGAATCATGTATTGAATCATGAATCACGAATTGAATCATGCATCATGAATTGAATCATGAATCATAAATCGAATCATGAATCATGAAATGAATCATAAAATGAATCATGAATCATGAATTGAATCATGAATCACGAATTGAATCATGCATCATGAATTGAATCATGAATCATAAATCGAATTATGAATCATGAAATGAATCATGAATCATGAATTGAATCATAAATCCTGAATTGAATCATGAATTGAATTTTGAATCATGAATCATGAATCGAATCATGAATCATGAAATAAATAATGAATTGAATCATGAATTGAAACATGAATCATGAATCATGAATCGAATCATGAATCATGAAATAAATCATGAATTGAATCAAGATTCATGAACCATGAATTGAATCATAAAATAAATCATGAATCATGAATTGAATCATAAATCATGAATCATAAATTTAATCATGAATCATGAATCGAATCATGAATTAAAAATCGAATCATGAATCATGAATCAAATCATGAATCATGAATTGAATCATGAATCATGAATCAATCATGAATTGAATCATGAATCATGAATTGAATCATAAATTATGAATCATGAATTTAATCATGAATCATATATCGTATCATGAATCATGAATCGAATCATGAATTGAATAATGAATCATGAATTGAATTATGAATTGAATCAAGAATTGAATCATGCATTGAATCATGAATCATGAATTGAATCATGAATCATGAATCGAATCATGAATTGAATCATGAATGATGAATTGAAATCATGAATCATGAATTGAATCATGAATCATGAATCATAAAATGAATCATGAATCATGAATTGAATCATTAATCATGAATTGAATCATGAATCATGAATCATGAATTAAATCATGAATCATGAAAAGAATCATGAAATAAATCATGAATCATGAATTGAATCATGAATCATGAATCGAATCATGAATCATGGATTGAATTATGAATCATAAATTGAATCATGAATCATGAATGAATCATGAATTGAATCATGAATTCAAACATGAATCATGAATCGAATCATGAATCATGAATTGATTTATGAATCATGAATTAAATCATGAATCATGAATCATAAGTCAAGAATTGAATCATGAATCATGAATTGAATTAAAAAATCATGAATTAAATCATGAATCATGAATCATAAATCAAGAATTGAATCATGAATCATGAATCGAATCATGAATCATGAAATAAATCATGAATTGAATCATGAATTTAATCATGAATCATGAATCATGAATCGAATCATGAATCATGAAATAAATCATGAATTGAATTATGAATTTAATCATGAATCATGAATCATGAATCGAATCATGAATCATGAAATAAATCATGAAATGAATCAAGATTCATGAACCATGAATTGAATCATGAAATAAATCATGAATCATGAATTGAATCATAAATCATGATTCATGAATTGAATCATAAATCATGAATCATGAATTTAATCATGAATCATAATTCGAATCATGAATCATGAATCATGAATTGAATCATGAATCATGAATCGAATCATGAATCATGAATTGAATCATAAATCATGAATCGAATCATGAATTGAAACATGAATCATGAAATGAATCATGAATCATGAATTGAATCATGAATCATGTATTGAATCATGAATCACGAATTGAATCATGCATCATGAATTGAATCATGATTCATAAATCGAATCATGAATCATGAAATGAATCATAAAATGAATCATGAATCATGAATTGAATCATGAATCACGAATTGAATCATGCATCATGAATTGAATCATGAATCATAAATCGAATTATGATTCATGAAATGAATCATGAAATGAATCATGAATCATGAATTGAATCATAAATCCTGAATTGAATCATGAATTGAATTTTGAATCATGAATCATGAATCGAATCATGAATCATGAAATAAATAATGAATTGAATCATGAATTGAATCATGAATCATGAATCATGAATCGAATCATGAATCATGAAATAAATCATGAATTGAATCAAGATTCATGAACCATGAATTGAATCATAAAATAAATCATGAATCATGAATTGAATCATAAATCATGAATCATAAATTTAATCATGAATCATGAATCGAATCGTGAATTAAAAATTGAATCATGAATCATGAATCAAATCATGAATCATGAATTGAATCATGAATCATGAATCAAATCATGAATTGAATCATGAATCATGAATTGAATCATAAATTATGAATCATGAATTTAATCATGAATCATATATCGTATCATGAATCATGAATCGAATCATGAATTGAATCATGAATCATGAATTGAATTATGAATTGAATCAAGAATTGAATCATGCATTGAATCATGAATCATGAATTGAATCATGAATCATGAATCATGAATTGAATCATGAATTGAATCATGAATTGAATCATGAATTAAATTCATGAATCATGAAATGAATCATGAGTCATGAATTGACTCATGAATCATGAATTGAATCATGAATCATGAATAATGAAATGAATCATGAACATGAATCATGAATCATGAATTAAATCATGAATCACAAATTGAATCATGCATCATGAATTGAATCGTGAAAATTAAAAATTGAATCATGAATCATGAATCAAATCATGAATCATGAATTGAATCATGAATCATGAATCAAATCATGAATTGAATCATGAATCATGAATTGAATCATAATTATGAATCATGAATTTAATCATGAATCATATATCGTATCATGAATCATGAATCGAATCATGAATTGAATCATGAATCATGAATTGAATTATGAATTGAATCAAGAATTGAATCATGCATTGAATCATGAATCATGAATTGAATCATGAATCATGAATCATGAATTGAATCATGAATTGAATCATGAATTGAATCATGAATTAAATCATGAATCATGAAATGAATCATGAGTCATGAATTGACTCATGAATCATGAATTGAATCATGAATCATGAATCATGAAATGAATCATGAAAATGAATCATGAATCATGAATTAAATCATGAATCACAAATTGAATCATGCATCATGAATTGAATCATGAATTATAAATCGAATCATGAATCATGAATTATGAATCATGAATTAAATCATGAATCATGAATCATGAATTGAATCATAAATCATGAATTGAATCATGAATTGAATCATGAATCATGAATCGAATCATGAATCATGAAATAAATCATGAATTGAATCATAAATCATGAATTGAATCATGAATTGAATCATGAATCATGAATTGAATTATGAATTGAATCAAGAATTGAATCATGCATTGAATCATGAAACATGAATTGAATCATGAATCATGAATTGAATCATGAATCATGAATCATGAATTGAATCATGAATTGAATCATGAATTATGAATCATAAATTGAATCATGAATTCAATCATGAATTAAATCATGAATCATGAAATGAATCATGATTTGAATCATGAATCATGAAATGAATCATGAATCATGTATTGAATCATGTATCATGAATTTGAATCATGAATCATGAATCATAAATCAAGAATTGAATCATGAATCATGAATTGAATCATGAATTAATGAAATGAATTATGAATTGAATCAAGAATTGAATCATGAATTGAAACATAAATCATGAATCGAATCATGATTCATGAATTGAATCATGAATCATGAATTGAATCATGAATCAGAATTGAATCATGAATTGAATCATGAATTATAAATCATAAGTTGAATCATGAATTGAATCATAAATTGAATCATGAATCATGAAATGAATCAAGAATCATGAATTGAATCATGAATCATGAATTGAATCATGAATCTTGAATTGAATCATGAATCATGAATTGAATCAGGAATCATGAATCATAAATTGAATCATGAATTGAATAATGAATCATTAATTGAATGATAAATGATGAATCAAATCATGAATCATGAATTGAATCATGAATCATGAATCAAATCATGAATTGAATCATGAATCATGAATTGAATCATAAATTATGAATCATGAATTTAATCATGAATCATATATCGTATCATGAATCATGAATCGAATCATGAATTGAATCATAAATCATGAATCATAAATTTAATCATGAATCATGAATCGAATCATGAATTAAAAATTGAATCATGAATCATGAATCAAATCATGAATCATGAATTGAATCATGAATCATGAATCAAATCATGAATTGAATCATGAATCATGAATTGAATCATAAATTATGAATCATGAATTTAATCATGAATCATATATCGTATCATGAATCATGAATCGAATCATGAATTGAATCATGAATCATGAATTGAATTATGAATTGAATCAAGAATTGAATCATGCATTGAATCATGAATCATGAATTGAATCATGAATCATGAATCGAATCATGAATTGAATCATGAATGATGAATTGAATCATGAATCATGAATTGAATCATGAATCATGAATCATAAAATGAATCATGAATCATGAATTGAATCATTAATCATGAATTGAATCATGAATCATGAATCGAATCATGAATCATGGATTGAATCATGAATCATAAATTGAATCATGAATCATGAAATGAATCATGAATTGAATCATGAATTCAAACATGAATCATGAATCGAATCATGAATCATGAATTGAATTATGAATCATGAATTAAATCATGAATCATGAATCATAAATCAAGATTGAATCATAAATCATGAATTGAATCATGAATTGAATCATGAAACATGAATTGAATTATGAATTGAATCAAGAATTGAATCATGCATTGAATCATGAAACATGAATTGAATCATGAATCATGAATTGAATCATGAATCATGAATCATGAATTGAATCATGAATTGAATCATGAATTATGAATCATAAATTGAATCATGAATTCAATCATGAATTAAATCATGAATCATGAAATGAATCATGAATTGAATCATGAATCATGAAATGAATCATGAATCATGTATTGAATCATGTATCATGAATTGAATCATGAATCATGAATCATAAATCAAGAATTGAATCATGAGTCATGATTGAAATCATGAATCATGAAATGAATTATGAATTGGAATCAAGAATTGAATCATGAATTGAAACATAAATCATGAATCGAATCATGATTCATGAATTGAATCATGAATCATGAATTGAATCATGAATCATGAATCATGAATTGAATCATGAATTGAATCATGAATTATAAATCATAAGTTGAATCATGAATTGAATCATAAATTGAATCATGAATCATGAAATGAATCAAGAATCATGAATTGAATCATGAATCATGAATTGAATCATGAATCATGAATCTTGAATTGAATCATGAATCATGAATTGAATCAGGAATCATGAATCATAAATTGAATCATAAATTGAATAATGAATCATTAATTGAATGATAAATGATGAATCATGAATCAAATCATGAATCATGAATTGAATCATGAATCATGAATTGAATCATGAATTATAAATCATAAGTTGAATCATGAATTGAATCATGAATTGAATCATGAATCATGAATCATGAAATGAATCATGAATTGAATCATGAATTTTGAATTGATTCATGAATTATGAATTGAATCATGAATCATGAATTGAATCATGAATCATAAATCGAATCATGAATCATGAATTGAATCATGAATCATGAATCATGAATCGAATAATGAATCATGAATTGAATCATGAATCATGAAATGAATCATGAATTGAATCATGAATTCAAACATGAATCATGAATCGAATCATGAATCATGAATTGAATTATGAATTGAATCAAGAATTGAATCATGAATTGAAACATAAATCATGAATTGAATCATGAATCATGAATCATGAATTGAATCATGTATTAAATCATGAATCATGAAATGAATCATGAATTGAATCATGAATCATGAAATTAATCATGAATCATGAATTCAATCATGTATCATGAATTGAATCATGAATCATGAATCATAAATCAAGAATTGAATCATGAATCATGAATTGAATCATGAATCATGAAATGAATTATGAATTGAATCAAGAATTGAATCATGAATTGAAACATAAATCATGAATCGAATCATGATTCATGAATTGAATCATAAATCATGAATTGAATCATGAATTATAAATCATAAGTTGAATCATGAATTGAATCATAAATTGAATCATGAATCATAAAATGAATCAAGAATCATGAATTGAATCATGAATCATGAATCTTGAATTGAATCATGAATCATGAATTGAATCAGGAATCATGAATCATAAATTGAATCATGAATTGAATAATGAATCATTAATTGAATGATAAATGATGAATCATGAATCAAATCATGAATCATGAATTGAATCATGAATCATGAATTGAATCATGAATCATGAATCATGAATTGAATCATGAATTGAATCATGAATTATAAATCATAAGTTGAATCATAAATTGAATCATGAATTGAATCATGAATCATGAATCAAATCATGAATTGAATCATGAATCATGAATTGAATCATTAATCATGAATTGAATTATGAATCATGAATCATGAATTAAATCATGAATCATGAATTGAATTATGAATCATGAATCATGAATTAAATCATGAATCATGAATTGAATTATGAATCATAAAATGAATCATGAAATGAATCATGAATCATGAATTGAATCATGAATCATAAATTGAATCATGAATCATGAATCGAATCATGAATCATGAATTGAATCATGAATTGAATTATGAATTATAAATCGAATCATGAATCATGAATCTTGAATCATAAATTGAATCATGAATCATGATTCATGAAATGAATCATGAAATGAATCATGCATCATGAATTGAATCATGAATTATAAATCGAATCATGAATCATGAATCATGAATCATGAATTAAATCATGAATCATGAATCATGAATTGAATCATAAATCATGAATTGAATCATGAATTGAATCATGAATCGAATCATGAATCATGAAATAAATCATGAATTAAATCAAGATTCATGAACCATGAATTGAATCATGAAATAAATCATGAATCATGAATTTAATCATAAATCATGAATCATGAATTTAATCATGAATCATAATTCAAATCATGAATCATGAATCAAGAATTGAATCATGAATCATGAATCGAATCATGAATTTATGAATATACTCATGAATCATGAATCGAATCATGAATTGAATCATGTATCATGAATTGAATCATGAATCATGAATCATAAATCAAGAATTGAATCATGAATCATGAATTGAATCATGAATCATGAAATGAATCATGAATTGAATCATGAATTCAAACATGAATCATGAATCGAATCATGAATTGAATTATGAATTGAATCAAGAATTGAATCATGAATTGAAACATAAATCATGAATCGAATCATGATTCATGAATTGAATCATGAATCATGAATTGAATCATGAATTATGGATCATGAATTGAATCATGAATTGAATCATGAATTATAAATCATAAGTTGAATCATGAATTGAATCATGAATTGAATCATGAATCATGAAATGAATCAAGAATCATGAATTGAATCATGAATCATGAATTGAATCATGAATTGAATCATGAATTGAATCATGAATCATAAATTGAATCATGAATTGAATCATGAATCATGAAAGGAATCATGAATCATGAATTGAATTGAATCATGAATTGAATCATGAAATGTATCATGAATCATGAATTGAATCATGAATTGATTCATAATTCATAAATCATGAATCATGAATTGAATCATGAATCATGAATTGAATCATGAATCATGAATCGAATCATGAATCATGAATCATGAATTGAATCATGAATCATGAAGCATAAATTGAATCATGAATTGAATCATGATTTATGAATCATAAATTGAATCATGAATTGAATCATGAATTGAATCATGAATCATGAAATGAATCATGAATCATGAATTGAATCATGAATCATGAATCATGAATCGAATCATGAATAATGAATTAAATCATGAATCATGAATAATGAATTAAATCATGAATCATGAATCACGAATCATGAATTGAATCATGAATTGATTCATAATTCATGAATCATGAATCATGAATTCAATCATGAATGCATCAATTGAATCATGAATCATGAAACATGAATTGAATCATGAATCATGAAGCATAAATTTAATCATGAATTGAATCATGATTTATGAATCATAAATTGAATCATGAATTGAATCATGAATTATGAATCATAAATTGAATCATGAATTGAATCATGAATCATGAATTGAATCAGGAATCATGAATCATGAATTGAATCATGAATCACGAATTGAATCATGCATCATTAATTGAATCATGAATTATAAATCAAATCATGAATCATGAATCATAAATCATGAATCATGAATCATGAATTGAATCATAAATCATGAATTGAATCATGAATTGAATCATGAATCATGATCATGAATCGAATTATGAATCATGAAATAAATCATGAATCATGAATTGAATCATGAATCACGAATTGAATCATGAATCATGAATTGAATCAGGAATCATGAATCATGAAATGAATCATGACTCATGAATTGAATCATGAATCATGATTCGAATTATGAATCATGAAATAAATCATGAATTGAATCAAGATTCATGAACCATGAATTGAATCATGAAATAAATCATGAATCATGAATTCAATCATAAATCATGAATCATGAATTTAATCATGAATCATAAATCGAATCATGAATCAAGAATTGAATCATGATTAATGAAACGAATCATGAATCATAAATTGAATTATGAATCATGAATCATGAATCGAATCATGAATTGAATCATGAATCATGAATCATGAATTGAATCATGAATCATGAATTGAATCAGGAATCATGAATTGAATCATGAATCATGAACCATGAATTGAATCTTGAAATAAATCATGAATCATGAATTCAATCATAAATCATGAATCATGAATTTAATCATGAATCATAAATCGAATCATGAATAAAGAATTGAATCATGATTAATGAAACGAATCATGAATCATAAATTGAATTATGAATCATGAATCATGAATCGAATCATGAATTGAATCATGAATCATGAATCATGAATTGAATCATGAATCATGAATTGAATCAGGAATCATGAATCATGAAATGAATCATGAATCATGAATTGAATCATGAATCACGAATTGAATCATGCATCATTAATTGAATCATGAATTATAAATCAAATCATGAATCATGAATCATAAATCATGAATCATGAATCATGAATTGAATCATAAATCATGAATTGAATCATGAATTGAATCATGAATCATGATCATGAATCGAATCATGAATCATGAAATAAATCATAAATCATGAATTGAATCATGAATCACGAATTGAATCATGAATCATGAATTGAATCAGCAATCATGAATCATGAAATGAATCATGAAATTAATCATGAATCATGAATTCAATCATAAATCATGAATCATGAATTTAATCATGAATCATAAATCGAATCATGAATAAAGAATTGAATCATGATTAATGAAACGAATCATGAATCATAAATTGAATTATGAATCATGAATCGAATCATGAATTGAATCATGAATCATGAATCATGAATTGAATCATGAATCATGAACCATGAATTGAATCTTGAAATAAATCATGAATCATGAATTCAATCATAAATCATGAATCATGAATTTAATCATGAATCATAAATCGAATCATGAATAAAGAATTGAATCATGATTAATGAAACGAATCATGAATCATAAATTGAATTATGAATCATGAATCATGAATCGAATCATGAATTGAATCATGAATCATGAATCATGAATTGAATCATGAATCATGAATTGAATCAGGAATCATGAATCATGAAATGAATCATGAATCATGAATTGAATCATGAATCACGAATTGAATCATGCATCATTAATTGAATCATGAATTATAAATCAAATCATGAATCATGAATCATAAATCATGAATCATGAATTGAATCATAAATCATGAATTGAATCATGAATTGAATCATGAATCATGATCATGAATCGAATCATGAATCATGAAATAAATCATGAATCATGAATTGAATCATGAATCACGAATTGAATCATGAATCATGAATTGAATCAGCAATCATGAATCATGAAATGAATCATGAAATAAATCATGAATCATGAATTCAATCATAAATCATGAATCATGAATTTAATCATGAATCATAAATCGAATCATGAATAAAGAATTGAATCATGATTAATGAAACGAATCATGAATCATAAATTGAATTATGAATCATGAATCGAATCATGAATTGAATCATGAATCATGAATCATGAATTGAATCATGAATCATGAATTGAATCAGGAATCATGAATCATGAAATGAATCATGAAATGAATCATGAATCATGAATTGAATCATGAATCACAAATTGAATCATGAATCATGAATCGAATCATGAATCATGAAATAAATCATAAATTGAATCAAGATTCATGAACCATAAATGTAATCATGAATCATGAATCGAATCATGAATCAAGAATTGAATCATGAATCATGAATCGAATCATGAATCATGAATTGAATAATGAATCATGAATCATGAATCGAATCATGAATTGAATCATGAATCATGAATTGAATCATAAAACATGAATCATGAATTTAATCATGAATCATATATCGAATTATGAATCATGAATCGAATCATGAATTTAATCATAAATCATGAATCATGAATTGAATCATGAATCATGAATCATGAATTGAATCATGAATAATGAATTGAATCATGAATCATGAATCATGAATTGAATCATGAATCATGAATCGAATCATGAATTGAATCATGAATCATGAATCATGAATTGAATTATGAATCATGAATCGAATCATGAATCATGTATTGAATCATGAATTGAATCATGAATCATGAATGATGAATTGAATCATGAATCATGAATTGAATCATGAATCATGAATTGAATCATGAGTCATGAATCATGAATTTAATCATGAATCATAATTCGAATCATGAATCATGAATCATGAATTGAATCATGAATCATGAATCGAATCATGAATCATGAATTGAATCATAAATCATGAATCGAATCATGAATTGAATCATGAATCATGAAATGAATCATGAATCACAAATTGAATCATGAATCATGAATTGAATCAGGAATCACGAATTGAATCATGCATCATGAATTGAATCATGAATCATAAATCGAATCATGAATCATGAAATGAATCATGAAATGAATCATGAATCATGAAATTAATCATGAATTGAATCAAGATTCATGAAACATGAATTGAATCATGAAATAAATCATGAATCATGAATTGAATCATAAATCATGAATCATAAATTTAATCATGAATCATGAATCGAATCATGAATTAAAAATTGAATCATGAATCATGAATCAAATCATGAATCATGAATTGAATCATGAATCATGAATCGAATCATGAATTGAATCATGAATCATGAATCATGAATTGAATCATAAATTATGAATCATGAATTTAATCATGAATCATATATCAAATCATGAATCATGAATGGAATCATGAATTGAATCATAATTCATGAATTGAATTATGAATTGAATCAAGAATTGAATCATGCATTGAATCATGAATCATGAATTGAATCATGAATCATGAATTGAATCATGAATCATGAATCATGATTTGAATCATGAATTGAATCATGAATTATGAATCATAAATTGAATCATGAATTGAATCATGAATTAAATCATGAATCATGAAATAAATCATGAATCATGAATTGACTCATGAATCGTGAATTAAATCATGAATCACAAATTGAATCATGCATCATGAATTGAACCATGAATTATAAATCGAATCATGAATCATGAATCATGAATCATGAATTGAATCATAAATCATGAATTGAATCATAAATTGAATCATGAATCATGAATCGAATCATGAATCATGAAATAAATCATGAATTGAATCATAAATCATGAATTGAATCATGAATTGAATCATGAATCATGAATTGAATTATGAATTGAATCAAGAATTGAATCATGCATTGAATCATGAATCATGAATTAAATCATGAATCATGAATTGAATCATGAATCATGAATCATGAATTGAATCATGAATTGAATCATGAATTATGAATCATAAATTCAATCATGAATTCAATCATGAATTCAATCATGAATCATGAAATGAATCATGAATCATGAATTCACTCATGAATCATGAATTGAATCATGAATCATGAATCATGAAATGAATCATGAAATGAATCATAAATCATGAATTAAATCATGAATCACAAATTGAATCATGCATCATGAATTGAATCATGAATTATAAATCGAATCATGAATCATGAATCATGAATTAAATCATTAATCATGAATCATGAATTGAATCATAAATCATGAATTGAATCATGAATTGAATCATGAATCATGAATCGAATCATGAATCATGAATTGAATCATAAATCATAAATCATGGATCGAATCATGAATCATGAAATAAATCAGAAATTGAATCAAGATTCATGAACCATAAATGTAATAATGAATCATGAATCGAATCATGAATCAAGAATTGAATCATGAATCATGAATCGAATCATGAATCATGTATTGAATAATGAATCATGAATCATGAATCGAATAATGAATTGAATCATGAATCATGAATCATAAATTGAATCATAAAACATGATTCATGAATTTAATCATGAATCATATATCGAATTATGAATCATGAATCGAATCATGAATTTAATCATAAATCATGAATCATGAATCGAATCATGAATTGAATCATGAATCATGAATCATGAATTGAATTATGAATCATGAATCGAATCATGAATCATGAATTGAATCATGAGTCATGAATTGAATCATGAGTCATGAATGATGAATTGAATCATGAATCATGAATCGAATCAGGAATTGAATCATGAATGATGAATTGAATCATGAATCATGAATTGAATCATGAATCATGAATCATAAAATGAATCATGAATCATGAATTGAATCATTAATCATGAATTGAATCATGAATCATGAATCATGAATTAAATCATGAATCATGAAAAGAATCATGAAATGAATCATGAATCATGAATTGAATCATGAATCATGAATCGAATCATGAATCATGGATTGAATCATGAATCATAAATTGAATCATGAATCATGAAATGAATCATGAATTGAATCATGAATTCAAACATGAATCATGAATCGAATCATGAATCATGAATTGAAATATGAATCATGAATTAAATCAAGAATCATGAATCATGAATCAAGAATTGAATCATGAATCTTGAATCGAATAATGAATCATGAAATAAATCATGAATTGAATCAAGATTCATGAACCATGAATTGAATCATGAAATAAATCATGAATCATGAATTGAATCATAAATCATGAATCATAAATTTAATCATGAATCATAATTCGAATCACGAATCATGAATCATGAATTGAATCATGAATCATGAATCGAATTATGAATCATGAATTGAATCATAAATCATGAATCGAATCATGAATTGAATCATGAATCATGAAATGAATCATGAATCACAAATTGAATTATGAATCATGAATTGAATCAGGAATCACCAATTGAATCATGCATCATGAATTGAATCATGAATCATAAATCGAATCATGAATCATGAAATGAATCATGAAATGAATCATGAATCATGAATTGAATCATGAATCCTGAATTGAATCATGAATCGAATCATGAATCATTAAATAAATAATGAATTGAATAATGAATTGAATCATGAATCATGAATCATGAATCATGAATCGAATCATGAATCATGAAATTAATCATGAATTGAATCAAGATTAATGAACCATGAATTGAATCATGAAATAAATCATGAATTGAATCATGAAATAAATCATGAATCATGAATTGAATCATAAATCATGAATCATAAATTTAATCATGAATCATGAATTGAATCATGAATTAAAAATTGAATCATGAATCATGAATCAAATCATGAATCATGAATTGAATCATGAATCATGAATCGAATCATGAATTGAATCATGAATCATGAATCATGAATTGAATCATAAATTATGAATCATGAATTTAATCATGAATCATGAATCGAATCATGAATTAAAAATTGAATCATAAATCATGAATCAAATCATGAATCATGAATTGAATCATGAATCATGAATCGAATCATGAATCATGAAATAAATCATGAATTGAATCATGAAATGAATCATGAATCATGAATCATGAATCGAATCATAAATCATGAAATAAATCATGAATTGAATCAAGATTCATGAACCATGAATTGAATCATGAAATAAATCATGAATCATGAAATAAATCATGAATCATGAATTGAATCATAAATCATGAATCATGAATTTAATCATGAATCATAATTCGAATCATGAATCATGAATCATGAATTGAATCATGAATCATGATCATGAATCGAATCATGAATCATGAAATAAATCATGAATTGAATCATGAATCATGAATTGAATCAGGAATCATGAATCATGAAATGAATCATAAATCATGAATTGAATCATGAATCACGAATTGAATCATGAATCATGAATCATGAATTGAATCAGGAATCATGAATCATGAAATGAATCATGACACATGAATTGAATCATGAATCATGATTCGAATTAAGAATCATGAAATAAATCATGAATTGAATCAAGATTCATGAACCATGAACTGAATCATGAAATAAATCATGAATCATGAATTCAATCATAAATCATGAATCATGAATTTAATCATGAATCATAAATCGAATCATGAATCAAGAATTGAATCATGATTAATGAAATGAATCATGAATCATAAATTGAATTATGAATCATGAATCATGAATCGAATCATGAATTGAATCATGAATCATGAATCATGAATTGAATCATGAATCATTAATTGAATCAGGAATCATGAATTGAATCATGAATCATGAACCATGAATTGAATCATGAAATAAATCATGAATCATGAATTCAATCATAAATCATGAATCATGAATTTAATCATGAATCATAAATCGAATCATGAATAAAGAATTGAATCATGATTAATGAAATGAATCATGAATCATAAATTGAATTATGAATCATGAATCATGAATCGAATCATGAATCATGAATCATGAATTGAATAATGAATCATGAATTGAATCAGGAATCATGAATCATGAAATGAATCATGAAATGAATCATGAATCATGAATTGAATCATGAATCACAAATTGAATCATGCATCATGAATTGAATCATGAATCATAAATCGAATCATTAATCATGAATCATGAATTGAATCATGCATCATGAATCATGAATTGAATCATAAATCCTGAATTGAATCATGAATTGAATCATGAATCATGAATCATGAATCGAATCATGAATCATGAAATAAATCATAAATTGAATCAAGATTCATGAACCATAAATGTAATCATGAATCATGATTCGAATCATGAATCAAGAATTGAATCATGAATCATGAATCGAATCATGAATCATGAATCGAATCATGAATCATGAATTAAATAATGAATCATGAATCATGAATCGAATCATGAAATGAATCATGAATCATAAATCATGAATTGAATGATATAACATGAATCATGAATTTAATCATGAATCATATATTGAATTATGACTCATGAATCGAATCATGAATTTAATCATAAATCATGAATCATGAATTGAATCATGAAACATGAATCATGAATTGAATCATGAATAATGAATTGAATCATGAATCATGAATCATGAATTGAATCATGAATCATGAATCGAATCATGAATTGAATCATGAATCATGAATCGTGAATTGAATTATGAATCATGAATCGAATTATGAATCATATATTGAATCATGAATTGAATCATGAATCATGAATGATGAATTGAATCATGAATGATGAATTGAATCATGAATCATGAATTGAATCATGAGTCATGAATCATGAATTGAATCATGAATCATGAATCATATATTGAATCATGAATGATGAATTGAATCATGAATGATAAATTGAATCATGAATCATGAATCATAAAATGAATCATGAATCATGAATTGAATCATTAATCATGAATTGAATCATGAATCATGAATTAAATCATGAATCATGAAAAGAATCATGAAATGAATCATGAATCATGAATTGAATCATGAATCATGGATTGAACCAAGAATCATAAGTTGAATCATGAATCATGAAATGAATCATGAATTGAATCATGAATTCAAACATGAATCATGAATCGAATCATGAATCATAAATTTAATCATAAATCATGAATTGAATCATGAATTAAAAATTGAATCATGAATCATGAATCAAATCATGAATCATGAATTGAATCATGAATCATGAATCGAATCATGAATTGAATCATGAATCATGAATCATTAATTGAATCATAAATTATGAATCATGAATTTAATCATGAATCATATATCGAATCATGAATCATGAATCATGAATCGAATCATGAATTGAATCATAATTCATGAATTTAATTATGAATTGAATCAAGAATTGAATCTTGCATTGAATCATGAATCATGAATTGAATCATGAAATAAATAATGAATCATGAAATGAATCATGAATCATGAATTGACTCATGAATCATGAATTGAATCATGAATCATGAATCATGAAATGAATCATGAAATGAATCATGAATCATGAATTAAATCATGAATCACAAATTGAATCATGCATCATGAATTGAACCATGAATTATAAATCGAATCATGAATCATGAATCATGAATTAAATCATGAATCATGAATCATGAATTGAATCATAAATCATGAATTGAATCATGAATTGAATCATGAATCATGAATCGAATCATGAATCATGAAATAAATCATGAATTGAATCATAAATCATGAATCATGAATCATGAATCATGAATTAAATCATGAATCATGAATCATGAATTGAATCATAAATCATGAATTGAATCATGAATTGAATCATGAATCATGAATCGAATCATGAATCATGAAATAAATCATGAATTGAATCATAAATCATGAATTAAATCATGAATTGAATCATGAATCATGAATTGAATTATGAATTGAATCAAGAATTGAATCATGCATTGAATCATGAATCATGAATTAAATCATGAATCATGAATTGAATCATGAATCATGAATCATGAATTGAATCATGAATTGAATCATGAATTATGAATTATAAATTCAATCATGAATTCAATCATGAATTAAATCATGAATCATGAAATGAATCATGAATTCACTCATGAATCATGAATTGAATCATGAATCATGAAATGAATCATGAATCATGAATTAAATCATGAATCACAAATTGAATCATGCATCATGAATTGAACCATGAATTATAAATCGAATCATGAATCATGAATTAAATCATGAATCATGAATCATGAATTGAATCATAAATCATGAATTGAATCATGAATTGAATCATGAATCATGAATCGAATCATGAATCATGAAATAAATCATGAATTGAATCATAAATCATGAATTGAATCATGCATTGAATCATGAATCATGAATTGAATCATGAATCATGAATTGAATCATGAATCATGAATTGAATCATGAATTATGAATCATAAATTCAATCATGAATTCAATCATGAATTAAATCATGAATCATGAAATGAATCATGAATCATGAATTCACTCATGAATCATGAATTGAATCATGAATCATGAATCATAAAATGAATCATGAAATGAATCATGAATCATGAATTAAATCATGAATCACAAATTGAATCATGCAGCATGAATTGAATCTTGAATTATAAATCGAATCATGAATCATGAATCATGAATTAAATCATTAATCATGAATAATGAATTTAATCATAAATCATGAATCATGAATTGAATCATGAATCATGAATCATGAATTGAATCATGAATAATGAATTGAATCATGAATCATGAATCATGAATTGAATCATGAATCATGAATCGAATCATGAATTGAATCATGAATCATGAATCGTGAATTGAATTATGAATCATGAATCGAATCATGAATCATATATTGAATCATGAATTGAATCATGAATCATGAATGATGAATTGAATCATGAATGATGAATTGAATCATGAATCATGAATTGAATCATGAGTCATGAATCATGAATTGAATCATGAATCATGAATCGAATCATGAATTGAATCATGAATGATGAATTGAATCATGAATGATGAATTGAATCATGAATCATGAATCATAAAATGAATCATGAATCATGAATTGAATCATTAATCATGAATTGAATCATGAATCATGAATTAAATCATGAATCATGAAAAGAATCATGAAATGAATCATGAATCATGAATTGAATCATGAATCATTGATTGAACCAAGAATCATAAGTTGAATCATGAATCATGAAATGAATCATGAATTGAATCATGAATTCAAACATGAATCATGAATCGAATCATGAATCATGAATTGAATTATGAATCATGAATTAAATCATGAATCATGAATCATAAATCAAGAATTGAATCATGAATCTTGAATCAAATCATGAATCATGAAATAAATCATGAATTGAATCAAGATCCATGAAACATGAATTGAATCATGAAATAAATCATGAATCATGAATTGAATCATAAATCATGAATCGAATCATGAATTGAATCATGAATCATGAATCATTAATTGAATCATGAATTGAATCATAATTCATGAATTTAATTATGAATTGAATCAAGAATTGAATTTTGCATTGAATCATGAATCATGAATTGAATCATGAATTAAATAATGAATCATGAAATGAATCATGAACTGTCTCATGAATCGTGAATTGAATCATGAATCATGAATCATGAAATGAATCATGAAATGAATCATGAATCATGAATTAAATCATGAATCACAAATTGAATCATGCATCATGAATTGAACCATGAATTATAAATCGAATCATGAATCATGAATCATGAATCATGAATTAAATCATGAATCATGAATCATGAATTGAATCATAAATCATGAATTGAATCATGAATTGAATCATGAATCATGAATCGAATCATGAATCATGAAATAAATCATGAATTGAATCATAAATCATGAATCATGAATCATGAATTAAATCATGAATCATGAATCATGAATTGAATCATAAATCATGAATTTAATCATGAATTGAATCATGAATCATGAATCGAATCATGAATCATGAAATAAATCATGAATTGAATCATAAATCATAAATCAAGAATTGAATCATGAATCTTGAATCAAATCATGAATCATGAAATAAATAATGAATTAAATCAAGATTCATGAACCATGAATTGAATCATGAAATAAATCATGAATCATGAATTGAATCATAAATCATGAATCATAAATTTAATCATGAATCATGAATTGATTAATGAATTAAAAATTGAATCATGAATCATGAATCAAATCATGAATCATGAATTGAATCATGAATCATGAATCGAATCATGAATTGAATCATGAATCATGAATCATTAATTGAATCATAAATTATGAATCATGAATTTAATCATGAATCATATATCGAATCATGAATCATGAATCGAATCATGAATTGAATCATAATTCATGAATTTAATAATGAATTAAATCAAGAATTGAATCATGCATTGAATCATGAATCATGAATTGAATCATGAATTTAATAATGAATCATGAAATGAATCATGAATCATGAATTGACTCATGAATCGTGAATTGAATCATGAATCATGAATCATGAAATGAATCATGAAATGAATCATGAATCATGAATTAAATCATGAATCACAAATTGAATCATGCATCATGAATTGAATCATGAATTGAATCCTGAATCATGAATCGAATCATGAATCATGAAATAAATCATGAATTGAATCATAAATCATGAATCATGAATCATGAATCATGAATTAAATCATGAATCATGAATCATGAATTGAATCATAAATCATGAATTGAATCATGAATTGAATCATGAATCATGAATCGAATCATGAATCATGAATTGAATCATGAATTGAATCATGAATCATGAATCGAATCATGAATCATGAAATAAATCATGAATTGAATCATAAATCATGAATCATGAATCATGAATCATGAATTAAATCATGAATCATGAATCATGAATTGAATCATGAATTGAATCATGAATCATGAATTGAATTATGAATTGAATCAAGAATTGAATCATGCATTGAATCATGAATCATGAATTAAATCATGAATCATGAATTGAATCATGAATCATGAATCATGAATTGAATCATGAATTGAATCATGAATTGAATCATGAATTGAATCATGAATTATGAATCATAAATTCAATCATGAATTCAATCATGAATTAAATCATGAATCATGAAATGAATCATGAATTCACTCATGAATCATGAATTGAATCATGAATCATGAAATGAATCATGAAATGAATCATGAATCATGAATTAAATCATGAATCACAAATTGAATCATGCATCATGAATTGAACCATGAATTATAAATCGAATCATGAATCATGAATCATGAATCATGAATTAAATCATGAATCATGAATCATGAATTAAATCATGAATCATGAAAAGAATCATGAAATGAATCATGAATCATGAATTGAATCATGAATCGAATCATGAATCATGGATTGAATCATGAATCATAAATTGAATCATGAATCATGAAATGAATCATGAATTGAATCATGAATCATGAAATGAATCATGAATTGAATCATGAATTCAAACATGAATCATGAATCGAATCATGAATCATGAATTGAATTATGAATCATGAATTAAATCATGAATCATGAATCATAAATCAAGAATTGAATCATGAATCATGAATCGAATCATGAATCATGAAATAAATCATGAATTGAATCATGAATTGAATCATGAATCATGAATCATGAATCGAATCATGAATCATGAAAAAAATCATGAATTGAATCAAGATTCATGAACCATGAATTGAATCATGAAATAAATCATGAATCATGAATTGAATCATAAATCATGAATCATGAATTTAATCATGAATCATAATTCGAATCATGAATCATGAATCATGAATTTAATCATGAATCATGAATCGAATCATGAATCATGAATTGAATCATAAATCATGAATCGAATCATGAATTGAATCATGAATTCAAACATGAATCATGAATCGAATCATGAATCATGAATTGAATTATGAATCATGAATTAAATCATGAATCATGAATCATAAATCAAGAATTGAATCATGAATCTTGAATCGAATCATGAATCATGAAATAAATCATGAATTGAATCAAGATTCATGAACCATGAATTGAATCATGAAATAAATCATGAATCATGAATTGAATCATAAATCATGAATCATAAATTTAATCATGAATCATGAATTGAATCATGAATTAAAAATTGAATCATGAATCATGAATCAAATCATGAATCATGAATTGAATCATGAATCATGAATCGAATCATGAATTGAATCATGAATCATGAATCATTAATTGAATCATAAATTATGAATCATGAATTTAATCATGAATCATATATCGAATCATGAATCATGAATCATGAATCGAATCATGAATTGAATCATAATTCATGAATTGAATTATGAATTGAATCAAGAATTGAATCATGCATTGAATCATGAATCATGAATTGAATCATGAATTAAATCATGAATCATGAATTGACTCATGAATCGTGAATTGAATCATGAATCATGAATCATGAAATGAATCATGAAATGAATCATGAATCATGAATTAAATCATGAATCACAAATTAAATCATGCATCATGAATTGAACCATGAATTATAAATCGAATCATGAATCATGAATCATGAATTAAATCATGAATCATGAATCATGAATTGAATCATAAATCATGAATTGAATCATGAATTGAATCATGAATCATGAATCGAATCATGAATCATGAAATAAATCATGAATTGAATCATAAATCATGAATTGAATCATGAATCATGAATTGAATTATGAATTGAATCAAGAATTGAATCATGCATTGAATCATGAATCATGAATTGAATCATGAATCATGAATCATGAATTGAATCATGAATTGAATCATGAATTATGAATCATAAATTCAATCATGAATTCAATCATGAATAAAATCATGAATCATGAAATGAATCATGAATTCACTCATGAATCATGAATTGAATCATGAATCATGAATCATGAAATGAATCATGAAATGAATCATGAATCATGAATTAAATCATGAATCATAAATTGAATCATGCATCATGAATTGAACCATGAATTATAAATCGAATCATGAATCATGAATCATGAATAATGAATTAAATCATAAATCATGAATTAAATCATGAATCGAATCATGAATCCTGAAATAAATCATGAATTGAATCATAAATCATGAATTGAATCATGAATTGAATCATGAATCATGAATTGAATTATGAATTGAATCAAGAATTGAATCATGCATTAAATCATGAATCATGAATTGAATCATGAATCATGAATTGAATCATGAATCATGAATTGAATCATGAATTGAATCATGAATTATGAATCATAAATTCAATCATGAATTCAATCATGAATTAAATCATGAATCATGAAATGAATCATGAATCATGAATTCACTCATGAATCATGAATTGAATCATGAATCATGAATCATGAAATGAATCATGAAATGAATCATGAATCATGAATTAAATCATGAATCACAAATTAAATCATGCATCATGAATTGAATCTTGAATTATAAATCGAATCATGAATCATGAATCATGAATTAAATCATTAATCATGAATCATGAATTGAATCATAAATCATGAATTAAATCATGAATTGAATCATGAATCATGAATCGAATCATGAATCATGAATTGAATCATAAATCATGAATCATGAATCGAATCATGAATCATGAAATAAATCATAAATTGAATCAAGATTCATGAACCATAAATGTAATCATGAATCATGAATCGAATCATGAATCAAGAATTGAATCATGAATCATGAATCGAATCATGAATCATGAATTGAATAATGAATCATGAATCATGAATTTAATCATGAATCATATATCGAATTATGAATCATGAATCGTGAATCGAATCATGAATTGAATCATGAATCATGAATCATGAATTGAATTATGAATCATGAATCGAATCATGAATCATGTATTGAATCATGAATTGAATCATGAATCATGAATGATGAATTGAATCATGAATCATGAATTGAATCATGAATCATGAATTGAATCATGAGTCATGAATTGAATCATGAGTCATGAATGATGAATTGAATCATGAATCATGAATCGAATCATGAATTGAATTATGAATGATGAATTGAATCATGAATCATGAATTGAATCATGAATCATGAATCATAAAATGAATCATGAATCATGAATTGAATCATTAATCATGAATTGAATCATGAATCATGAATCATGAATTAAATCATGAATCATGAAAAGAATCATGAAATAAATCATGAATCATGAATTGAATCATGAATCATGAATCGAATCATGAATCATGGATTGAATCATGAATCATAAATTGAATCATGAATTCAAACATGAATCATGAATCATAAAATGAATCATGAATCATGAATTGAATCATTAATCATGAATTGAATCATGAATCATGAATTAAATCATGAATCATGAAAAGAATCATGAAATGAATCATGAATCATGAATTGAATCATGAATCATGAATCGAATCATGAATCATGAATCGAATCATGAATCATGAATTGAATCATGAATTGAATCATGAATCATGAAATGAATCATGAATCACAAATTGAATCATGAATCATGAATTGAATCAGGAATTACGAATTGAATCATGCATCATGAATTGAATCATGAATCAGAAATCGAATCATGAATCATGAAATGAATCATGAATTGAATCATGAATTGAATCATGAATCATGAATCATGAATCATGAATCGAATCATGAATCATGAAATAAATCATGAATTGATTCAAGATTCATGAACCATGAATTGAATCATGAAATAAATCATGAATCATGAATTAAATCATAAATCATGAATCATGAATTTAATCATGAATCATAATTCGAATCATGAATCATGAATCATGAATTGAATCATGAATCATGAATCGAATCATGAATCATGAATTGAATCATAAATCATGAATCGAATCATGAATTGAATCATGAATTCAAACATGAATCATGAATCGAATCATGAATCATGAATTGAATTATGAATCATGAATTAAATCATGAATCATGAATCATAAATCAAGAATTGAATCATGAATCTTGAATCGAATCATGAATCATGAAATAAATCATGAATTGAGTCATGAATTGAATCATGAATCATGAATCGAATCATGAATCATAAAATAAATCATGAATTGAATCAAGATTCATGAACCATGAATTGAATCATGAAATAAATCATGAATCATGAATTGAATCATAAATCATCAATCATGAATTTAATCATGAATCATAATTTGAATCATGAATCATGAATCATGAATTGAATCATGAATCATGAATCGAATCATGAATCATGAATTGAATCATGAATTGAATCATGAATCATGAAATGAATCATGAATCACAAATTGAATCATGAATCATGAATTGAATCAGGAATTACGAATTGAATCATGCATCATGAATTGAATCATGAATCAGAAATCGAATCATGAATCATGAAATGAATCATGAAATGAATCATGAATCATGAATTGAATCATAAATCCTGAAATGAATCATGAATCGAATCATGAATCATGAAATAAATCATGAATTGATTCAAGATTCATGAACCATGAATTGAATCATGAAATAAATCATGAATCATGAATTAAATCATAAATCATGAATCATGAATTTAATCATGAATCATAATTCGAATCATGAATCATGAATCATGAATTGAATCATGAATCATGAATCGAATCATGAATCATGAATTGAATCATAAATCATGAATCGAATCATGAATTGAATCATGAATTCAAACATGAATCATGAATCGAATCATGAATCATGAATTGAATTATGAATCATGAATTAAATCATGAATCATGAATCATAAATCAAGAATTGAATCATGAATCTTGAATCGAATCATGAATCATGAAATAAATCATGAATTGAGTCATGAATTGAATCATGAATCGAATCATGAATCATGAAATAAATCATGAATTGAATCAAGATTCATGAACCATGAATTGAATCATGAAATAAATCATGAATCATGAATTGAATCATAAATCATCAATCATGAATTTAATCATGAATCATAATTTGAATCATGAATCATGAATCATGAATTGAATCATGAATCATGAATCGAATCATGAATCATGAATTGAATCATGAATCATGAAATGAATCATGAATCACAAATTGAATCATGAATCATGAATTGAATCAGGAATTACGAATTGAATCATGCATCATGAATTGAATCATGAATCAGAAATCGAATCATGAATCATGAAATGAATCATGAAATAAATCATGAATTGATTCAAGATTCATGAACCATGAATTGAATCATGAAATAAATCATGAATCATGAATTAAATCATAAATCATGAATCATGAATTTAATCATGAATCATAATTCGAATCATGAATCATGAATTGAATCATGAATCATGAATCGAATCATGAATCATGAATTGAATCATAAATCATGAATCGAATCATGAATTGAATCATGAATTCAAACATGAATCATGAATCGAATCATGAATCATGAATTGAATTATGAATCATGAATTAAATCATGAATCATGAATCATAAATCAAGAATTGAATCATGAATCTTGAATCGAATCATGAATCATGAAATAAATCATGAATTGAGTCATGAATTGAATCATGAATCGAATCATGAATCATGAAATAAATCATGAATTGAATCAAGATTCATGAACCATGAATTGAATCATGAAATAAATCATGAATCATGAATTGAATCATAAATCATCAATCATGAATTTAATCATGAATCATAATTTGAATCATGAATCATGAATCATGAATTGAATCATGAATCATGAATCGAATCATGAATCATGAATTGAATCATGAATTGAATCATGAATCATGAAATGAATCATGAATCACAAATTGAATCATGAATCATGAATTGAATCAGGAATTACGAATTGAATCATGCATCATGAATTGAATCATGAATCAGAAATCGAATCATGAATCATGAAATGAATCATGAAATGAATCATGAATCATGAATTGAATCATGAATCATGAATTGAATCATAAATCCTGAATTGAATCATGAATCGAATCATGAATCATGAAATAAATAATGAATTGAATCATGAATTGAATCATGAATCATGAATCATGAATCATGAATCATGAATCGAATCTTGAATCATGAAATAAATCATGAATTGAATCATGAATTGAATCATGAATCATGAATCGAATCATGAATCATGAAATAAATCATGAATTGAATCAAGATTCATGAACCATGAATTGAATCATGAAATAAATCATGAATCATGAATTGAATCATAAATCATGAATCATGAATTTAATCATGAATCATAATTCGAATCATGAATCATGAATCATGAATTTAATCATGAATCATGAATCGAATCATGAATCATGAATTGAATCATAAATCATGAATCGAATCATGAATTGAATCATGAATTCAAACATGAATCATGAATCGAATCATGAATCATGAATTGAATTATGAATCATGAATTAAATCATGAATCATGAATCATAAATCAAGAATTGAATCATGAATCTTGAATCGAATCATGAATCATGAAATAAATCATGAATTGAATCAATATTCATGAACCATGAATTGAATCACGAAATAAATCATGAATCATGAATTGAATCATAAATCATGAATCATAAATTTAATCATGAATCATGAATTGAATCATGAATTAAAAATTGAATCATGAATCATGAATCAAATCATGAATCATGAATTGAATCATGAATCATGAATCGAATCATGAATTGAATCATGAATCATGAATCATTAATTGAATCATAAATTATGAATCATGAATTTAATCATGAATCATATATCGAATCATGAATCATGAATCATGAATCGAATCATGAATTGAATCATAATTCATGAATTGAATTATGAATTGAATCAAGAATTGAATCATGCATTGAATCATGAATCATGAATTGAATCATGAATTAAATCATGAATCATGAAATGAATCATGAATCATGAATTGACTCATGAATCGTGAATTGAATCATGAATCATGAATCATGAAATGAATCATGAAATGAATCATGAATCATGAATTAAATCATGAATCACAAATTAAATCATGCATCATGAATTGAACCATGAATTATAAATCGAATTATGAATCATGAATCATGAATTAAATCATGAATCATGAATCATGAATTGAATCATAAATCATGAATTGAATCATGAATTGAATCATGAATCATGAATCGAATCATGAATCATGAAATAAATCATGAATTGAATCATAAATCATGAATAATGAATCATGAATCATGAATTAAATCATGAATCATGAATCATGATTTGAATCATAAATCATGAATTGAATCATGAATTGAATCATGAATCATGAATCATGAAATAAATCATGAATTGAATCATAAATCATGAATTGAATCATGAATCATGAATTGAATTATGAATTGAATCAAGAATTGAATCATGCATTGAATCATGAATCATGAATTGAATCATGAATCATGAATTGAATCATGAATCATGAATCATGAATTGAATCATGAATTGAATCATGAATTATGAATCATAAATTCAATCATGAATTCAATCATGAATTAAATCATGAATCATGAAATGAATCATGAATTCACTCATGAATCATGAATTGAATCATGAATCATGAATCATGAAATGAATCATGAAATGAATCATGAATCATGAATTAAATCATGAATCACAAATTGAATCATGCATCATGAATTGAACCATGAATTATAAATCGAATCATGAATCATGAATCATGAATAATGAATTAAATCATGAATCATGAATCATGAATTGAATCATAAATCATGAATTGAATCATGAATTGAATCATGAATCATGAATCGAATCATGAATCATGAAATAAATCATGAATTGAATCATAAATCATGAATTGAATCATGAATTGAATCATGAATCATGAATTGAATTATGAATTGAATCAAGAATTGAATCATGCATTGAATCATGAATCATGAATTGAATCATGAATCATGAATTGAATCATGAATCATGAATTGAATCATGAATTGAATCATGAATTATGAATCATAAATTCAATCATGAATTCAATCATGAATTAAATCATGAATCATGAAATGAATCATGAATCATGAATTCACTCATGAATCATGAATTGAATCATGAATCATGAATCATGAAATGAATCATGAAATGAATCATGAATCATGAATTAAATCATGAATCACAAATTGAATCATGCATCATGAATTGAATCTTGAATTATAAATCGAATCATGAATCATGAATTATGAATTAAATCATTAATCATGAATCATGAATTGAATCATAAATCATGAATTAAATCATGAATTGAATCATGAATCATGAATCGAATCATGAATCATGAATTGAATCATAAATCATGAATCATGAATCGAATCATGAATCATGAAATAAATCATAAATTGAATCAAGATTCATGAACCATAAATGTAATCATGAATCATGAATCGAATCATGAATCAAGAATTGAATCATGAATCATGAATCAAATCATGAATCATGAATTGAATAATGAATCATGAATCATGAATCGAATCATGAATTGAATCATGAATCATGAATCATGAATTGAATCATAAAACATGAATCATAAATTTAATCATGAATCATATATCGAATTATGAATCATGAATCGTGAATCGAATCATGAATTGAATCATGAATCATGAATCATGAATTGAATTATGAATCATGAATCGAATCATGAATCATGTATTGAATCATGAATTGAATCATGAATCATGAATGATGAATTGAATCATGAATCATGAATTGAATCATGATTCATGAATTGAATCATGAGTCATGAATTGAATCATGAGTCATGAATGATGAATTGAATCATGAATCATGAATCGAATCATGAATTGAATCATGAATGATGAATTGAATCATGAATCATGAATTGAATCATGAATCATGAATCATAAAATGAATCATGAATCATGAATTGAATCATTAATCATGAATTGAATCATGAATCATGAATCATGAATTAAATCATGAATCATGAAAAGAATCATGAAATGAATCATGAATCATGAATTGAATCATGAATCATGAATCGAATCATGAATCATGGATTGAATCATGAATCATGAATTGAATCATGAATCATGAAATGAATCATGAGTCATGAATGATGAATTGAATCATGAATCATGAATCGAATCATGAATTGAATCATGAATGATGAATTGAATCATGAATCATGAATTCAAACATGAATCATGAATCATAAAATGAATCATGAATCATGAATTGAATCATTAATCATGAATTGAATCATGAATCATGAATCATGAATTAAATCATGAATCATGAAAAGAATCATGAAATGAATCATGAATCATGAATTGAATCATGAATCATGAATCGAATCGTGAATCATGAATCGAATCATGAATCATGAATTGAATCATGAATCATGAATGATGAATTGAATCATGAATCATGAATTGAATCATGATTCATGAATTGAATCATGAGTCATGAATTGAATCATGAGTCATGAATGATGAATTGAATCATGAATCATGAATCGAATCATGAATTGAATCATGAATGATGAATTGAATCATGAATCATGAATTCAAACATGAATCATGAATCATAAAATGAATCATGAATCATGAATTGAATCATTAATCATGAATTGAATCATGAATCATGAATCATGAATTAAATCATGAATCATGAAAAGAATCATGAAATGAATCATGAATCATGAATTGAATCATGAATCATGAATCGAATCATGAATCATGAATCGAATCATGAATCATGAATTGAATCATGAATCATGAAATGAATCATGAATCACAAATTGAATCATGAATCATGAATTGAATCAGGAATTACGAATTGAATCATGCATCATGAATTGAATCATGAATCAGAAATCGAATCATGAATCATGAAATGAATCATGAAATGAATCATGAATCATGAATCGAATCATGAATCATGAAATAAATCATGAATTGATTCAAGATTCATGAACCATGAATTGAATCATGAAATAAATCATGAATCATGAATTAAATCATAAATCATGAATCATGAATTTAATCATGAATCATAATTCGAATCATGAATCATGAATCATGAATTGAATCATGAATCATGAATCGAATCATGAATCATGAATTGAATCATAAATCATGAATCGAATCATGAATTGAATCATGAATTCAAACATGAATCATGAATCGAATCATGAATCATGAATTGAATTATGAATCATGAATTAAATCATGAATCATGAATCATAAATCAAGAATTGAATCATGAATCTTGAATCGAATCATGAATCATGAAATAAATCATGAATTGAGTCATGAATTGAATCATGAATCATTAATCGAATCATGAATCATGAAATAAATCATGAATTGAATCAAGATTCATGAACCATGAATTGAATCATGAAATAAATCATGAATCATGAATTGAATCATAAATCATCAATCATGAATTTAATCATGAATCATAATTTGAATCATGAATCATGAATCATGAATTGAATCATGAATCATGAATCGAATCATGAATCATGAATTGAATCATGAATTGAATCATGAATCATGAAATGAATCATGAATCACAAATTGAATCATGAATCATGAATTGAATCAGGACTTACGAATTGAATCATGCATCATGAATTGAATCATGAATCAGAAATCGAATCATGAATCATGAAATGAATCATGAAATGAATCATGAAATGAATCATGAATCATGAATTGAATCATAAATCCTGAATTGAATCATGAATCGAATCATGAATCATGAAATAAATAATGAATTGAATCATGAATTGAATCATGAATCATGAATCATGAATCATGAATCATGAATCGAATCATGAATCATGAAATAAATCATGAATTGATTCAAGATTCATGAACCATGAATTGAATCATGAAATAAATCATGAATCATGACTTAAATCATAAATCATGAATCATGAATTTAATCATGAATCATAATTCGAATCATGAATCATGAATCATGAATTGAATCATGAATCATGAATCGAATCATGAATCATGAATTAAATCATAAATTATGAATCGAATCATGAATTGAATCATGAATTCAAACATGAATCATGAATCGAATCATGAATCATGAATTTAATTATGAATCATGAATTAAATCATGAATCATGAATCATAAATCAAGAATTGAATCATGAATCTTGAATCGAATCATGAATCATGAAATAAATCATGAATTGAGTCATGAATTGAATCATGAATCATGAATCGAATCATGAATCATGAAATAAATCATGAATTGAATCAAGATTCATGAACCATGAATTGAATCATGAAATAAATCATGAATCATGAATTGAATCATAAATCATCAATCATGAATTTAATCATGAATCATAATTTGAATCATGAATCATGAATCATGAATTGAATCATGAATCATGAATCGAATCATGAATCATGAATTGAATCATGAATTGAATCATGAATCATGAAATGAATCATGAATCACAAATTGAATCATGAATCATGAATTGAATCAGGAATTACGAATTGAATCATGCATCATGAATTGAATCATGAATCAGAAATCGAATCATGAATCATGAAATGAATCATGAAATGAATCATGAATCATGAATTGAATCATAAATCCTGAATTGAATCATGAATCGAATCATGAATCATGAAATAAATAATGAATTGAATCATGAATTGAATCATGAATCATGAATCATGAATCATGAATCATGAATCGAATCATGAATCATGAAATAAATCATGAATTGATTCAAGATTCATGAACCATGAATTGAATCATGAAATAAATCATGAATCATGAATTAAATCATAAATCATGAATCATGAATTTAATCATGAAGCATAATTCGAATCATGAATCATGAATCATGAATTGAATCATGAATCATGAATCGAATCATGAATCATGAATTGAATCATAAATCATGAATCGAATCATGAATTGAATCATGAATTCAAACATGAATCATGGATCGAATCATGAATCATGAATTGAATTATGAATCATGAATTAAATCATGAATCATGAATCATAAATCAAGAATTGAATCATGAATCTTGAATCGAATCATGAATCATGAAATAAATCATGAATTGAGTCATGAATTGAATCATGAATCATGAATCGAATCATGAATCATGAAATAAATCATGAATTGAATCAAGATTCATGAACCATGAATTGAATCATGAAATAAATCATGAATCATGAATTGAATCATAAATCATCAATCATGAATTTAATCATGAATCATAATTTGAATCATGAATCATGAATCATGAATTGAATCATGAATCATGAATCGAATCATGAATCATGAATTGAATCATGAATTGAATCATGAATCATGAAATGAATCATGAATCACAAATTGAATCATGAATCATGAATTGAATCAGGAATTAAGAATTGAATCATGCATCATGAATTGAATCATGAATCAGAAATCGAATCATGAATCATGAAATGAATCATGAATCATGAATTGAATCATAAATCCTGAATTGAATCATGAATCGAATCATGAATCATGAAATAAATAATGAATTGAATCATGAATTGAATCATGAATCATGAATCATGAATCATGAATCGAATCATGAATCATCAAATAAATCATGAATTGATTCAAGATTCATGAACCATGAATTGAATCATGAAATAAATCATGAATCATGAATTAAATCATAAATCATGAATCATGAATTTAATCATGAATCATAATTCGAATCATGAATCATGAATCATGAATCATGAATCGAATCATGAATCATGAATTGAATCATAAATCATGAATCGAATCATGAATTGAATCATGAATTCAAACATGAATCATGAATCGAATCATGAATCATGAATTGAATTATGAATCATGAATTAAATCATGAATCATGAATCATAAATCAAGAATTGAATCATGAATCTTAAAGCGAATCATGAATCATGAAATAAATCATGAATTGAGTCATGAATTGAATCATGAATCATGAATCGAATCATGAATCATGAAATAAATCATGAATTGAATCAAGATTCATGAACCATGAATTGAATCATGAAATAAATCATGAATCATGAATTGAATCATAAATCATCAATCATGAATTTAATCATGAATCATAATTTGAATCATGAATCATGAATCATGAATTGATCATGAATCATGAATCGAATCATGAATCATGAATTGAATCATGAATTAAATCATGAATCATGAAATGAATCATGAATCACAAATTGAATCATGAATCATGAATTGAATCAGGAATTACGAATTGAATCATGCATCATGAATTGAATCATGAATCAGAAATCGAATCATGAATCATGAAATGAATCATGAAATGAATCATGAATCATGAATTGAATCATAAATCCTGAATTGAATCATGAATCGAATCATGAATCATGAAATAAATAATGAATTGAATCATGAATTGAATCATGAATCATGAATCATGAATCGAATCATGAATCATGAAATAAATCATGAATTGATTCAAGATTCATGAACCATGAATTGAATCATGAAATAAATCATGAATCATGAATTAAATCATAAATCATGAATCATAAATTTAATCATGAATCATGAATCGAATCATGAATTAAAAATTGAATCATGAATCATGAATCAAATCATGAATCATGAATTGAATCATGAATCATGAATCGAATCATGAATTGAATCATGAATCATAAATCATGAAGTGAATCATAAATTATGAATCATGAATTTAATCATGAATCATATATCGAATCATGAATCATGAATCGAATCATGAATTGAATCATATTTCATGAATTGAATTCTGAATTGAATCAAGAATTGAATCATGCATTGAATCATGAATCATGAATTGAATCATGAATTGAATCATGAATTATGAATCATAAATTGAATCATGAATTGAATCATGAATTAAATCATGAATCATGAAATGAATCATGAATCATGAATTGACTCATGAAACGTGAATTGAATCATGAATCATGAATCATGAAATGAATCATGAAATGAATCATGAATTATGAATTAAATCATGAATCACAAATTGAATCATGCATCATGAATTGAACCATGAATTATAAATCGAATCATGAATCATGAATCATGAATCATGAATCATGAATCATGAATCATGAATTAAATCATGAATCATGAATCATGAATTGAATCATAAATCATGAATTGAATCATTAATTGAATCATGAATCATGAATCGAATCATGAATCATGAAATAAATCATGAATTGAATCATAAATCATGAATTGAATCATGAATTGAATCATGAATCATGAATTGAATTATGAATTGAATCAAGAATTGAATCATGCATTGAATCATGAATCATGAATTGAATCATGAATCATGAATCATGAATTGAATCATGAATTGAATCATGAGTTGAATCATGAATTATGAATCATAAATTCAAACATGAATTCAATCATGAATTAAATCATGAATCATGAAATGAATCATGAATCATGAATTCACTCATGAATCATGAATTGAATCATGAATCATGAAATGAATCATGAAATGAATCATGAATCATGAATTAAATCATGAATCACAAATTGAATCATGCATCATGAATTGAATCATGAATTATAAATCGAATCATGAATCATGAATCGTGAATCATGAATTAAATCATTAATCATGAATCATGAATTGAATCATAAATCATGAATTGAATCATGAATTGAATCATGAATCATGAATCGAATCATGAATCATGAATTGAATCATAAATCATGAATCATGAATCGAATCATGAATCATGAAATAAATCATAAATTGAATCATGAATTGAATCATGAATCATGAATCGAATCATGAATCATGAAATAAATCATGAATTGAATTAAGATTCATGAACCATGAATTGAATCATGAAATAAATCATGAATCATGAATTGAATCATAAATCATGAATCATGAATTTAATCATGAATCATAATTCGAATCATGAATCATGAATCATGAATTGAATCATGAATCATGAATCGAATCATGAATCATGAATTGAATCATAAATCATGAATCGAATCATGAATTGAATCATGAATTCAAACATGAATCATGGATCGAATCATGAATCATGAATTGAATTATGAATCATGAATTAAATCATGAATCATGAATCATAAATCAAGAATTGAATCATGAATCTTGAATCGAATCATGAATCATGAAATAAATCATGAATTGAGTCATGAATTGAATCATGAATCATGAATCGAATCATGAATCATGAAATAAATCATGAATTGAATCAAGATTCATGAACCATGAATTGAATCATGAAATAAATCATGAATCATGAATTGAATCATAAATCATCAATCATGAATTTAATCATGAATCATAATTTGAATCATGAATCATGAATCATGAATTGAATCATGAATCATGAATCGAATCATGAATCATGAATTGAATCATGAATTGAATCATGAATCATGAAATCAATCATGAATCACAAATTGAATCATGAATCATGAATTGAATCAGGAATTAAGAATTGAATCATGCATCATGATTTGAATCATTAAACAGAAATCGAATCATGAATCATGAAATGAATCATGAAATGAATCATGAATCATGAATTGAATCATAAATCCTGAATTGAATCATGAATCGAATCATGAATCATGAAATAAATAATGAATTGAATCATGAATTGAATCATGAATCATGAATCATGAATCATGAATCGAATCATGAATCATGAAATAAATCATGAATTGATTCAAGATTCATGAACCATGAATTGAATCATGAAATAAATCATGAATCATGAATTAAATCATAAATCATGAATCATGAATTTAATCATGAATCATAATTCGAATCATGAATCATGAAATGAATCATGAATCATGAATCGAATCATGAATCATGAATTGAATCATAAATCATGAATCGAATCATGAATTGAATCATGAATTCAAACATGAATCATGAATCGAATCATGAATCATGAATTGAATTATGAATCATGAATTAAATCATGAATCATGAATCATAAATCAAGAAATGAATCATGAATCTTGAATCGAATCATGAATCATGAAATAAATCATGAATTGAGTCATGAATTGAATCATGAATCATGAATCGAATCATGAATCATGAAATAAATCATGAATTGAATCAAGATTCATGAACCATGAATTGAATCATGAAATAAATCATGAATCATGAATTGAATCATAAATCATCAATCATGAATTTAATCATGAATCATAATTTGAATCATGAATCATGAATCATGAATTGAATCATGAATCATGAATCGAATCATGAATCATGAATTGAATCATGAATTAAATCATGAATCATGAAATGAATCATGAATCACAAATTGAATCATGAATCATGAATTGAATCAGGAATTACGAATTGAATCATGCATCATGAATTGAATCATGAATCAGAAATCGAATCATGAATCATGAAATGAATCATGAAATGAATCATGAATCATGAATTGAATCATAAATCCTGAATTGAATCATGAATCGAATCATGAATCATGAAATAAATAATGAATTGAATCATGAATCATGAATCATGAATCGAATCATGAATCATGAAATAAATCATGAATTGATTCAAGATTCATGAACCATGAATTGAATCATGAAATAAATCATGAATCATGAATTAAATCATAAATCATGAATCATAAATTTAATCATGAATCATGAATCGAATCATGAATTAAAAATTGAATCATGAATCATGAATCAAATCATGAATCATGAATTGAATCATGAATCATAAATCGAATCATGAATTGAATCATGAATCATAAATCATGAAGTGAATCATAAATTATGAATCATGAATTTAATCATGAATCATATATCGAATCATGAATCATGAATCGAATCATGAATTGAATCATATTTCATGAATTGAATTCTGAATTGAATCAAGAATTGAATCATGCATTGAATCATGAATCATGAATTGAATCATGAATTGAATCATGAATTATGAATCATAAATTGAATCATGAATTGAATCATGAATTAAATCATGAATCATGAAATGAATCATGAATCATGAATTGACTCATGAAACGTGAATTGAATCATGAATCATGAATCATGAAATGAATCATGAAATGAATCATGAATTATGAATTAAATCATGAATCACAAATTGAATCATGCATCATGAATTGAACCATGAATTATAAATCGAATCATGAATCATGAATCATGAATCATGAATCATGAATTAAATCATGAATCATGAATCATGAATTGAATCATAAATCATGAATTGAATCATTAATTGAATCATGAATCATGAATCGAATCATGAATCATGAAATAAATCATGAATTGAATCATAAATCATGAATTGAATCATGAATTGAATCATGAATCATGAATTGAATTATGAATTGAATCAAGAATTGAATCATGCATTGAATCATGAATCATGAATTGAATCATGAATCATGAATTGAATCATGAATCATGAATCATGAATTGAATCATGAATTGAATCATGAGTTGAATCATGAATTATGAATCATAAATTCAAACATGAATTCAATCATGAATTAAATCATGAATCATGAAATGAATCATGAATCATGAATTCACTCATGAATCATGAATTGAATCATGAATCATGAAATGAATCATGAAATGAATCATGAATCATGAATTAAATCATGAATCACAAATTGAATCATGCATCATGAATTGAATCATGAATTATAAATCGAATCATGAATCATGAATCATGAATTAAATCATTAATCATGAATCATGAATTGAATCATAAATCATGAATTGAATCATGAATTGAATCATGAATCATGAATCGAATCATGAATCATGAATTGAATCATAAATCATGAATCATGAATCGAATCATGAATCATGAAATAAATCATAAATTGAATCATGAATTGAATCATGAATCATGAATCGAATCATGAATCATGAAATAAATCATGAATTGAATCAAGATTCATGAACCATGAATTGAATCATGAAATAAATCATGAATCATGAATTGAATCATAAATCATGAATCATGAATTTAATCATGAATCATAATTCGAATCATGAATCATGAATCATGAATTGAATTATGAATTGAATCAAGAATTGAATCATGCATTGAATCATGAATCATGAATCATGAATTGAATCATGAATCATGAATTAAATCATGAATCATGAATCATGAATTGAATCATGAATTGAATCATGAATTATGAATCATAAATTCAATCATGAATTCAATCATGAATTAAATCATGAATCATGAAATGAATCATGAATCATGAATTCACTCATGAATCATGAATTGAATCATGAATCATGAATCATGAATTAAATCATGAATCACAAATTGAATCATGCATAATGAATTGAATCATGAATTATAAATCGAATCATGAATCATGAATCATGAATCATGAATTAAATCATTAATCATGAATCATGAATTGAATCATAAATCATGAATTGAATCATGAATTGAATCATGAATCATGAATCGAATCATGAATCATGAATTGAATCATAAATCATGAATCATGAATCGAATCATGAATCATGAAATAAATCATAAATTGAATCATGAATTGAATCATGAATCATGAATCGAATCATGAATCATGAAATAAATCATGAATTGAATCAAGATTCATGAACCATGAATTGAATCATGAAATAAATCATGAATCATGAATTGAATCATAAATCATGAATCATGAATTTAATCATGAATCATAATTCGAATCATGAATCATGAATCATGAATTGAATTATGAATTGAATCAAGAATTAAATCATGCATTGAATCATGAATCATGAATCATGAATTGAATCATGAATCATAAATTAAATCATGAATCATGAATCATGAATTGAATCATGAATTGAATCATGAATTGAATAATGAATCATGAATCATGAATCGAATCATGAATTGAATCATGAATCATGAATCATGAATTGAATCATAAAACATGAATCATGAATTTAATAATGAATCATATATCGAATTATGAATCATGAATCGAATCATGAATTTAATCATAAATCATGAATCATGAATCGAATCATGAATTGAATCATGAATCATGAATCATGAATTGAATTATCAATCATGAATCGAATCATGAATCATGGATTGAATCATGAATCATGAATGATGAATTGAATCATGAATCATGAATTGAATCATGAGTCATGAATTGAATCATGAATCATGAATGATGAATTGAATCATGAATCATGAATCGAATCATGAATTGAATCATGAATGATGAATTGAATCATGAATCATGAATTGAATCATGAATCATGAATTGAATCATGAATCATGAATCATAAAAAGAATCATGAATCATGAATTGAATCATTAATTAAGAATTGAATCATGAATCATGAATCATGAATTAAATCATGAATCATGAAAAGAATCATGAAATGAATCATGAATCATGAATTGAATCATGAATCATGAATCGAATCATGAATGATGGATTGAATCATGAATCATAAATTGAATCATGAATCATGAAAAGAATCATGAATTGAATCATGAATTCAAACATGAATCATGAATCGAATCATGAATCATGAATTGAATTATGAATCATGAATTAAATCATGAATCATGAATCATAAATCAAGAATTGAATCATGAATCATGAATCGAATCATGAATCATGAAATAAATCATGAATTGAATCATGAATTGAATCATGAATTGAATCATGAATCATGAATCGAATCATGAATCATGAAATAAATCATGAATTGAATCAAGATTCATGAACCATGAATTGAATCATGAAATAAATCATGAATCATGAATTGAATCATAAATCATGAATCATGAATTTAATCATGAATCATAATTCGAATCATGAATCATGAATCATGAATTGAATCATGAATCATGAATCGAATCATGAATCATGAATTGAATCATAAATCATGAATCGAATCATGAATTGAATCATGAATCATGAAATGAATCATGAATCACAAATTGAATTATGAATCATGAATTGAATCAGGAATCACGAATTGAATCATGCATCATGAATTGAATCATGAATCATAAATCGAATCATGAATCATGAAATGAATCATGAAATGAATCATGAATCATGAATTGAATCATAAATCCTGAATTGAATCATGAATCGAATCATGAATCATGAAATAAATAATGAATTAAATCATGAATTGAATCATGAATCATGAAGCATGAATCGAATCATGAATCATGAAATTAATCATGAATTGAATCAAGATTCATGAACCATGAATTGAATCATGAAATAAATCATGAATCATGAATTGAATCATAAATCATGAATCATAAATTTAATCATGAATCATGAATCGAATCATGAATTAAAAATTGAATCATGAATCATGAATCAAATCATGAATCATGAATTGAATCATGAATCATGAATCGAATCATGAATTGAATCATGAATCATGAATCATGAATCATGAATTGAATCATAAATTATGAATCATGAATTTAATCATGAATCATATATCAAATCATGAATCATGAATCATGAATCGAATCATGAATTGAATCATAATTCATGAATTGAATTATGAATTGAATCAAAAATTGAATCATGCATTGAATCATGAATCATGAATTGAATCATGAATCATGAATTGAATCATGAATCATGAATCATGAATTGAATCATAAATTGAATCATGAATTGAATCATGAATTAAATCATGAATCATGAAATGAATCATGAATCATGAATTGACTCATGAATCGTGAATTGAATCATGAATCATGAATCATGAAATGAATCATGAAATGAATCATGAATCATGAATTAAATCATGAATCACAAATTGAATCATGCATCATGAATTGAATCATGAATTATAAATCGAATCATGAATCATAAATCATAAATTAAATCATTAATCATGAATCATGAATTGAATCATAAATCATGAATTGAATCATGAATTGAATCATGAATCATGAATCGAATCATGAATCATGAATTTAATCATAAATCATGAATCATGAATCGAATCATGAATCATGAAATAAATCAAAAATTGAATCAAGATTCATGAACCATAAATGTAATCATGAATCATGAATCGAATCATGAATCAAGAATTGAATCATGAATCATGAATCGAATCATGAATCATGAATTGAATAATGAATCATGAATCATGAATCGAATCATGAATTGAATCATGAATCATGAATCATGAATTGAATCATAAAACATGAATCATGAATTTAATCATGAATCATATATCGAATTATGAATCATGAATCGAATCATGAATTTAATCATAAATCATGAATCATGAATCGAATCATGAATTGAATCATGAATCATGAATCATGAATTGAATTATGAATCATGAATCGAATCATGAATCATGTATTGAATCATGAATTGAATCATGAATCATGAATGATGAATTGAATCATGAATCATGAATTGAATCATGAATCATGAATTGAATCATGAGTCATTAATTGAATCATGAGTCATGAATGATGAATTGAATCATGAATCATGAATCGAATCATGAATTGAATCATGAATGATGAATTGTATCATGAATGATGAATTGAATCATGAATCATGAATCATAAAATGAATCATGAATTGAATCATTAATCATGAATTGAATCATGAATCATGAATCATGAATTAAATCATGAATCATGAAAAGAATCATGAAATGAATCATGAATCATGAATTGAATCATGAATCATGAATCGAATCATGAATCATGGATTGAATCATGAATCATAAATTGAATCATGAATCATGAAATGAATCATGAATTGAATCATGAATTCAAACATGAATCATGAATCGAATCATGAATCATGAATTGAATTATGAATCATGAATTAAATCATGAATCATGAATCATAAATCAAGAATTGAATCATGAATCATGAATCGAATCATGATTTATGAAATAAATCATGAATTGAATCATGAATTGAATCATGAATCAAGAATCATGAATCGAATCATGAATCATGAAATAAATCATGAATTGAATCAAGATTCATGAACCATGAATTGAATCATGAAATAAATCATGAATCTTGAATTGAATCATAAATCATGAATCATGAATTTAATCATGAATCATAATTCGAATCATGAATCATGAATCATGAATTGAATCATGAATCATGAATCATAAATTGAATCATAAATCATGAATCGAATCATGAATTGAATCATGAATTCAAACACGAATCATGAATCGAATCATGAATCATGAATTGAATTATGAATCATGAATTAAATCATGAATCATGAATCATAAATCAAGGATTGAATCATGAATCTTGAATCGAATCATGAATCATGAAATAAATCATGAATTGAATCAAGATTCATGAACCATGAATTGAATCATGAAATAAATCATGAATCATGAATTGAATCATAAATCATGAATCATGAATTTAATCATGAATCATAATTTGAATCATGAATCATGAATCATGAATTGAATCATGAATCATGAATCGAATCATAAATCATGAATCGAATCATGAATTGAATCATGAATCATGAAATGAATCATGAATCACAAATTGAATCATGAATCATGAATTGAATCAGGAATTACGAATTGAATCATGCATAATGAATTGAATCATGAATCAGAAATCTAATCATGAATCATGAAATGAATCATGAAATGAATCATGAATCATGAATTGAATTACAAATCCTGAATTGAATCATGAATCGAATCATGAATTAAATCATGAATCATGAATTGAATCATGAATCATGAATCATGAAATGAATCATGAAATTAATCATGAATCATGAATTAAATCATGAATCACAAATTGAATCATGCATAATGAATTGAATCATGAATTATAAATCGAATCATGAATCATGAATCATGAATCATGAATTAAATCATTAATCATGAATCATGAATTGAATCATAAATCATGAATTGAATCATGAATTGAATCATGAATCGAATCATGAATCATGAATTGAATCATAAATCATGAATCATGAATCGAATCATGAATCATGAAATAAATCATAAATTGAATCATGAATTGAATCATGAATCATGAATCGAATCATGAATCATGAAATAAATCATGAATTGAATCAAGATTCATGAACCATGAATTGAATCATGAAATAAATCATGAATCATGAATTGAATCATAAATCATGAATCATAAATTTAATCATGAATCATGAATCGAATCATGAATTAAAAATTGAATCATGAATCATGAATCAAATCATGAATCATGAATTGAATCATGAATCATGAATCGAATCATGAATTGAATCATGAATCATGAATCATGAATCATGAATTGAATCATAAATTATGAATCATGAATTTAATCATGAATCATATATCGAATCATGAATCATGAATCATGAATCGAATCATGAATTGAATCATAATTCATGAATTGAATTATGAATTGAATCAAGAATTGAATCATGCATTGAATCATGAATCATGAATTGAATCATGAATCATGAATTGAATCATGAATCATGAATCATGAATTGAATCATAAATTGAATCATGAATTGAATCATGAATTAAATCATGAATCATGAAATGAATCATGAATCATGAATTGACTCATGATACGTGAATTGAATCATGAATCATGAATCATGAAATGAATCATGAAATGAATCATGAATCATGAATTAAATCATGAATCACAAATTGAATCATGCATCATGAATTGAATCATGAATTATAAATCGAATCATGAATCATGAAACATGAATTAAATCATTAATCATGAATCATGAATTGAATCATAAATCATGAATTGAATCATGAATTGAATCAGGAATCATGAATCGAATCATGAATCATGAATTTAATCATAAATCATGAATCATGAATCGAATCATGAATCATGAAATAAATCAAAAATTGAATCAAGATTCATGAACCATAAATGTAATCATGAATCATGAATCGAATCATGAATCAAGAATTGAATCATGAATCATGAATCGAATCATGAATCATGAATTGAATAATGAATCATGAATCATGAATCGAATCATGAATTGAATCATGAATCATGAATCATGAATTGAATCATAAAACATGAATCATGAATTTAATCATGAATCATATATCGAATTATGAATCATGAATCGAATCATGAATTTAATCATAAATCATGAATCATGAATCGAATCATGAATTGAATCATGAATCATGAATCATGAATTGAATTATGAATCATGAATCGAATCATGAATCATGTATTGAATCATGAATTGAATCATGAATCATGAATGATGAATTGAATCATGAATCATGAATTGAATCATGAATCATGAATTGAATCATGAGTCATTAATTGAATCATGAGTCATGAAAGATGAATTGAATCATGAATCATGAATCGAATCATGAATTGAATCATGAATGATGAATTGTATCATGAATGATGAATTGAATCATGAATCATGAATCATAAAATGAATCATGAATTGAATCATTAATCATGAATTGAATCATGAATCATGAATCATGAATTAAATCATGAATCATAAAAAGAATCATGAAATGAATCATGAATCATGAATTGAATCATGAATTATGAATCGAATCATGAATCATGGATTGAATCATGAATCATAAATTGAATCATGAATCATGAAATGAATCATGAATTGAATCATGAATTCAAACATGAATCATGAATCGAATCATGAATCATGAATTGAATTATGAATCATGAATTAAATCATGAATCATGAATCATAAATCAAGAATTGAATCATGAATCATGAATCGAATCATGATTTATGAAATAAATCATGAATTGAATCAAGATTCATGAACCATGAATTGAATCATGAAATAAATCATGAATCATGAATTGAATCATAAATCATTAATCATGAATTTAATCATGAATCATAATTTGAATCATGAATCATGAATCATGAATTGAATCATGAATCATGAATCGAATCATAAATCATGAATCGAATCATGAATTGAATCATGAATCATGAAATGAATCATGAATCACAAATTGAATCATGAATCATGAATTGAATCAGGAATTACGAATTGAATCATGCATAATGAATTGAATCATGAATTGAATCATGAATCATGAATCATGAATCATGAATCGAATCATGAATCATGAAATAAATCATGAATTGAATCAAGATTCATAAACCATGAATTGAATCATGAAATAAATCACGAATCATGAATTGAATCATAAATCATGAATCATAAATTTAATCATGAATCGAATCATGAATTAAAAATTGAATCATGAATCATGAATCAAATCATGAATCATGAATTGAATCATGAATCATGAATCGAATCATGAATTGAATCATGAATCATAAATCATGAATTGAATCATAAATTATGAATCATGAATTTAATCATGAATCATATATCGAATCATGAATCATGAATCGAATCATGAATTGAATCATAATTCATGAATTGAATTATGAATTGAATCAAGAATTGAATCATGCATTGAATCATGAATCATGAATTGAATCATGAATCATGAATCATGAACTGAATCATGAATTGAATCATGAATTATGAATCATAAATTGAATCATGAATTGAATCATGAATTAAATCATGAATCATGAAATGAATCATGAATCATGAATTGACTCATGAATCGTGAATTGAATCATGAATCATGAAATGAATCATGAAATGAATCATGAATCATGAATTAAATCATGAATCACAAATTGAATCATGCATCATGAATTGAACCATGAATTATAAATCGAATCATGAATCATGAATCATGTATCATGAATTAAATCATGAATCATGAATCATGAATTGAATCATAAATCATGAATTGAATCATGAATTGAATCATGAATCATGAATCGAATCATGAATCATGAAATAAATCATGAATTGAATCATAAATCATGAATTGAATCATGAATTGAATCATGAATCATGAATTGAATTATGAATTGAATCAAGAATTGAATCATGCATTGAATCATGAATCATGAAA
>NW_027446218.1:0-72602 GCF_038048845.1 Mixophyes fleayi | reverse complement strand
TCATGATTCATGATTTATGATTCAATTCATGATTCATGATTCATGATTCTTGATTCAATTCATGATTCATGAGTCATGATTAGATTCATGATTCGATATTTGATTCATGTTTCATGATTCAATTCATGATTCATAATTCAATTCATGATTCATGATTCAACTCATGATTCATGATTCATGATTCAATTCATGATTTATGATTCAATTCATGATTAATGTCTCAATTCATGATTTATGATTCATGATTCAATTCATGATTCAATTCATGATTCTATTCATGATCCATGATTCAATTCATGATTCATGATTCATGATTCATGATTCATGATTCAATTCATGATTCATGATTCGATTCATGATTCAATTAATGATTTGTGATTCATGATACGATTCATGATTCATGATTCAATTCATGATTCGATATTTGATTTATGATTCATGATTCATTTCATGATTCATGGTTCGATTCATGATTCATGATTCAATATTTGATTCATGATTCATGATTCAATTCATGATTCATGATTCAATTCATGATTCATGATTAAACTCATGATTCATGATTCATGATTCAATTCATGATTTATGATTCAATTCATGATTAATGATTCAATTCATGATTTATGATTCATGATTCAATTCATGATTCTATTCATTATTCATTATTCAATTCATGATTCATGATTCAATTCATTATTCATGATTCGATTCATGATTCAATTAATGATTTGTGATTCATGATTCATGATTCATGATTCGATTCATAATTCATGATTCATGATTCGATTCATGATTCATGATTCGATTCAAGATTCATGATTTGATTCATGATTCAAGATTCATGATTCAATTCATGATTCATGATCCATGATTCAATTCATGATTCATGATTCATGATTCAATTCATGATTCATTTCAAGATTCATGATTCAAATTATGATTCATTTCATGATTCATTTCATAATTCATGATTTAATTCATGATTCTAATCATGATTCATGATTCAATTCATGATTCATGATTAATGATTTGATGCATGATTAATGATTCAATTCATGATTCAATTCATGATTCATTTCATGATTCATGATTCATGATTCAATTCATGATTCTATTCATGATTCATGATTCAATTCATGATTCATGATTCATGATTCATGATTCAATTCATGATCCATGATTCGATTAATGATTCATGATTCAATTCATGATTCATGATTCATGATTCAATTCATGATTCATGATTCGATTAATGATTCATGATTTAATTCATGATTCATGATTTATGATTCAATTCATGATTCATGATTCGATTTATGATTCATGATTCATGATTCGATTCATGATGCATGATTCATGATTCTATTCATGATTCATGATTCGATTCATGATTCATGATTCAATTCATGATTCATGATTCAATTCATGATTCATGATTCATGATTCATTTCATGATTCATGATTCAATTCATGATTCATGATTCATGATTCATTTCATGATTCATGATTCAATTCATGATTCATGATTCATGATTCATGATTCAATTCATGATTCATGATTTGATTCATGATTCAATTCATGATTCATGATTCAATTCATGATTCATGATTTGATTCATGATTCATGATTCAATTCATGTTTCATGATTTGATTCATGATTCATGATTCAATTCATGATTCATGATTAATGATTTGATTCATGATTCATGATTCATGATTCAATTCATGATTCATGATTCATGATTAATGATTCGATTCATAATTCATGATTCATGATTCATGATCCATGATCCATGATTTAATTAATGATTCATGGTTCAATTCATGATTCGTGATTCATGATTCATGATTCAAATTATAATTCATGATTCAATTTATGATTCATGAATCATGATTCAATTAATGATTCACGATTCATGATTCTATTCATGATTCATGATTCGATTCATGATTCATGATTCGATTCATGATTCATGATTCAATTCATGATTCATGATTCAATTCATGATTCATGATTCATTTCATGATTCATGATTCAATTCATGATTCATGATTCATGATTCCTGATTTAATTCATGATTCATGATTCGATTCATGATTCAATTCATGATTCATGATTCGATTCATGATTCAATTCAAGATTCATGATTCAATTCCTGATTCATGATTCAACTCATGATTCATGATTCAATTAATGATTTATGATTCACTTTATAATTCATGATTCAATTCATGATTCATGATTCATGATTCAATTCATGATTCTATTCATGATTCATTATTCAATTCATGATTAATGATTCAATTCATGATTTATGATTCATAATTCAATTCATGATTCAATTCATGATTCTATTCATGATTCATGATTCAATTCATGCTTCATGATTCCATTCATGATTCAATTAATGATTTGTGATTCATGATTCATGATTCAATTCATGATTCATGATTCAATTCATGATTCATGATTCAATTCATGAATCATGATTCGATTCATGATTCATGATTCATGATTCGATTCATAATTCATGATTCATGATTCGATTCATGATTCATGATTCGATTCATGATTCATGATTTGATTCATGATTCATGATTCATGATACAATTCATGATTCATTTCAAGATTCATGATTCAAATTGATTCATTTCATGATTCATGATTTAATTCATGATTCATGATTCATGATTCAATTCATGATTCTTTTCATGATTCATGATTCATTTCATGATTCATGATTCATGATTCAATTCATGATCCATGATTCGATTAATGATTCATGATTCAATTCATGATTTGTGATTCATGATTCTTGATTCAATTCATGATTCATGATTCATGATTAGATTCATGATTCGATATTTGATTCATGATTCATGATTCAATTCATGATTCATGATTCAATTCTCGATTCATGATTCAACTCATGATTCATGATTCATGATTCAATTCATGATTTATGATTCAATTCATGATTAATGTCTCAATTCATGATTTATGATTCATGATTCAATTCATGATTCAATTCATGATTCTATTCATGATCCATGATTCAATTCATGATTCATGATTCATGATTCATGATTCATGATTTAATTCATGATTCATGATTCGATTCATGATTCAATTAATGATTTGTGATTCATGATACAATTCATGATTCATGATTCAATTCATGATTCATGATTTATGATTCAATTCATGATTCGATATTTGATTCATGATTCATGATTCAATTCATGATTCATGGTTCGATTCATGATTCATGATTCAATATTTGATTCATGATTCATGATTCAATTCATGATTCATGATTCAATTCATGATTCATGATTCAATTCATGATTCATGATTCAACTCATGATTCATGATTCATGATTCAATTCATGATTTATGATTCAATTCATGATTAATGATTCAATTCATGATTTATGATTCATGATTCAATTCATGATTCTATTCATTATTCATTATTCAATTCATGATTCATGATTCAATTCATTATTCATGATTCGATTCATGATTCAATTAATGATTTGTGATTCATGATTCATGATTCATGATTCGATTCATAATTCATGATTCATGATTCGATTCATGATTCATGATTCGATTCAAGATTCATGATTTGATTCATGATTCAAGATTCATGCGTCAATTCATGATTCATGATCCATGATTCAGTTCATGATTCATGATTCATGATTCAATTCATGATTCATTTCAAGATTCATGATTCAAATTATGATTCATTTCATGATTCATTTCATAATTCATGATTTAATTCATGATTCTAATCATGATTCATGATTCAATCCATGATTCATGATTAATGATTTGATGCATGATTAATGATTCAATTCATGATTCAATTCATGATTCATTTCATGATTCATGATTCATGATTCAATTCATGATTCTATTCATGATTCATGATTCAATTCATGATTCATGATTCATGATTCAATTCATGATCCATGATTCGATTAATGATTCATGATTCAATTCATGATTCATGATTCATGATTCAATTCATGATTCATGATTCGATTAATGATTCATGATTCAATTCATGATTCATGATTCATGATTCATGATTCAATTCATGATTCATGATTCGATTTATGATTCATGATTCATGATTCGATTCATGATGCATGATTCATGATTCTATTCATGATTCATGTATCGATTCATGATTCATGATTCAATTCATGATTCATGATTCAATTCATGATTCATGATTCATGATTCATGATTCAATTCATGATTCATGATTCATGATTCATGATTCAATTCATGATTCATGATTTGATTAATGATTCAATTCATGATTCATGATTCAATTCATGATTCATGATTCAATTCATGTTTCATGATTTGATTCATGATTCATGATTCATGATTCAATTCATGATTCATGATTCATGATTAATGATTCGATTCATAATTCATGATTTATGATTCATGATCCATGATCCATGATTCAATTCATGATTCATGATTCAATTTATGATTCATGATTCATGATTCAATTAATGATTCACGATTCATGATTCTATTCATGATTCATGATTCGATTCATGATTCATGATTCGATTCATGATTCATGATTCAATTCATGATTCATGATTCAATTCATGATTCATGATTCATGATTCATTTCATGATTCATGATTCAATTCATGATTCATGATTCATGATTCAATTCATGATTCATGATTCGATTCATGATTCAATTCATGATTCATGATTCGATTCATGATTCAATTCAAGATTCATGATTCAATTCATGATTCATGATTCAACTCATGATTCATGATTCAATTAATGATTTATGATTCAATTTATAATTCATGATTCAATTCATGATTCATGATTCATGATTCAATTCATGATTCTATTCATGATTCATTATTCAATTCATGATTAATGATTCAATTCATGATTTATGATTCATAATTCAATTCATGATTCAATTCATGATTCTATTCATGATTCATGATTCAATTCATGCTTCATGATTCCATTCATGATTCAATTAATGATTTGTGATTCATGATTCATGATTCAATTCATGATTCATGATTCAATTCATGATTCATGATTCAATTCATGAATCATGATTCGATTCATGATTCATGATTCATGATTTGATTCATAATTCATGATTCATGATTCGATTCATGATTCATGATTCGATTCATGATTCATGATTTGATTCATGATTCATGATTCATGATTCAATTCATGATTCATTTCAAGATTCATGATTCAAATTGATTCATTTCATGAATTATGATTTAATTCATGATTCATGATTCATGATTCAATTCATGATTCTTTTCATGATTCATGATTCAATTCATGATCCATGATTCGATTAATGATTCATGATTCAATTCATGATTTGTGATTCATGATTCATGATTTAATTCATGATTCATGATTCGATTTATGATTCATGATTCATGGTTCGGTTCATGATTCATGATTCAATATTTGATTCATGATTCATGATTCAATTCATGATTCATGATTCAATTCATGATTCATGATTCAATTCATGATTCATGATTCAACTCATGATTCATGATTCATGATTCAATTCATGATTTATGATTCAATTCATGATTAATGATTCAAATCATGATTCAATTCATGATTCAATTCATGATACATTTCATGATTCATGATTCATCATTCAATTCATGATTCATGATTTAATTCATGATTCATGATTCAATTCATGATTCATGATTTATGATTCAATTCATGATTCATGATTCATGATTCTTGATTCAATTCATGATTCATGATTCATGATTAGATTCATGATTCGATATTTGATTCATGATTCATGATTCAATTCATGATTCATGATTCAATTCATGATTCATGATTCAACTCATGATTCATGATTCATGTTTCAATTCATGATTTATGATTCAATTCATGATTAATGTCTCAATTCATGATTTATGATTCATGATTCAATTCATGATTCAATTCATGATTCTATTCATGATCCATGATTCAATTCATGATTCATGATTCATGATTCATGATTCATGATTCAATTCATGATTCATGATTCGATTCATGATTCAATTAATGATTTGTGATTCATGATACGATTCATGATTCATGATTCAGTTCATGATTCGATATTTGATTCATGATTCATGATTCAATTCATGATTCATGGTTTGATTCATGATTCATGATTCAATATTTGATTCATGATTCATGATTCAATCCATGATTCATGATTCAATTCATGATTCATGATTCAACTCATGATTCATGATTCATGATTCAATTCATGATTAATGATTCAATTCATGATTTATGATTCATGATTCAATTCATGATTCTATTCATTATTCATTATTCAATTCATGATTCATGATTCAATTCATTATTCATGATTCGATTCATGATTCAATTAATGATTTGTGATTCATGATTCATGATTCATGATTCGATTCATAATTCATGATTCATGATTCGATTCATGATTCATGATTCGATTCAAGATTCATGATTTGATTCATGATTCAAGATTCATGATTCAATTCATGATTCATGAGCCATGATTCAATTCATGATTCATGATTCATGATTCAATTCATGATTCATTTCAAGATTCATGATTCAAATTATGATTCATTTCATGATTCATTTCATAATTCATGATTTAATTCATGATTCTAATCATGATTCATGATTCAATTCATGATTCATGATTAATGATTTGATGCATGATTAATGATTCAATTCATGATTCAATTCATGATTCATTTCATGATTCATGATTCATGATTCAATTCATGATTCTATTCATGATTCATGATTCAATTCATGATTCATGATTCATGATTCATGATTCAATTCATGATCCATGATTCGATTAATGATTCATGATTCAATTCATGATTCATGATTCAATTCATGATTCATGATTTGATTAATGATTCATGATTCAATTCATGATTCATGATTCATGATTCATGATTCAATTCATGATTCATGATTCAATTTATGATTCATGATTCATGATTCGATTCATGATGCATGATTCATGATTCTATTCATGATTCATGATTCGATCATGATTCATGATTCAATTCATGATTCATGATTCAATTCATGATTCATGATTCATGATTCATTTCATGATTCATGATTCAATTCATGATTCATGATTCATGATTCATGATTCAATTCATGATTCATGATTTGATTCATGATTCAATTCATGATTAGTGATTTGATTCATGATTCAATTCATGTTTCATAATTTGATTCATGATTCATGATTCATGATTCAATTCATGATTCATGATTTATGATTAATGATTCGATTCATAATTCATGATTCATGATTCATGATCCATGATCCATGATTCAATTAATGATTCATGGTTCAATTCATGATTCGTGATTCATGATTCATGATTCAATTCATGATTCATGATTCAATTTATGATTCATGATTCATGATTCAATTAATGATTCACGATTCATGATTCTATTCATGATTCATGATTCGATTCATGATTCATGATTCGATTCATGATTCATGATTCAATTCATGATTCATGATTCAATTCATGATTCATGATTCATGATTCATTTCATGATTCATGATTCAATTCATGATTCATGATTCATGATTCAATTCATGATTCATGATTCGATTCATGATTCAATTCATGATTCATGATTCGATTCATGATTCAATTCAAGATTCATGATTCAATTCATGATTCATGATTCAACTCATGATTCATGATTCAATTAATGATTTATGATTCAATTTATAATTCATGATTCAATTCATGATTCATGATTCATGATTCAATTCATGATTCTATTCATGATTCATTATTCAATTCATGATTAATGATTCAATTCATGATTTATGATTCATAATTCAATTCATGATTCAATTCATGATTCTATTCATGATTCATGATTCAATTCATGCTTCATGATTCCATTCATGATTCAATTAATGATTTGTGATTCATGATTCATGATTCAATTCATGATTCATGATTCAATTCATGATTCATGATTCAATTCATGAATCATGATTCGATTCATGATTCATGATTCATGATTCGATTCATAATTCATGATTCATGATTCGATTCATGATTCATGATTCGATTCATGATTCATGATTTGATTCATGATTCATGATTCATGATTCAATTCATGATTCATTTCAAGATTCATGATTCAAATTGATTCATTTCATGATTCATGATTTAATTCATGATTCATGATTCATGATTCAATTCATGATTCTTTTCATGATTCATGATTCAATTCATGATTCATGATTCATGATTCAATTCATGATCCATGATTCGATTAATGATTCATGATTCAATTCATGATTTGTGATTCATGATTCATGATTCAATTCATGATTCATGATTCGATTTATGATTCATGATTCATGGTTCGGTTCATGATTCATGATTCAATATTTGATTCATGATTCATGATTCAATTCATGATTCATGATTCAATTCATGATTCATGATTCAACTCATGATTCATAATTTATGATTCAATTCATGATTTATGATTCAATTCATGATTAATGATTCAATTCATGATTCAATTCATGATTCAATTCATGATACATTTCATGATTCATCATTCAATTCATGATTCATGATTTAATTCATGATTCATGATTCAATTCATGATTCATGATTCAATTCATGAGTTATGATTCATGATACGATTCATGATTCATGATTCAACTCATGATTCATGATTCATGATTCAATTCATGATTTATGATTCAACTCATGATTAATGATTCAATTCATGATTCAATTCATGATTCAATTCATGATACATTTCATGATTCATGATTCATCATTCAATTCATGATTCATGATTTAATTCATGATTCATGATTCAATTCATGATTCATGATTCAATTCATGAGTTATGATTCATGATACGATTCATGATTCATGATTCAATTCATGATTCATGATTTATGATTCAATTCATGATTCATGATTCTTGATTCAATTCATGATTCATGATTCATGATTAGATTCATGATTCGATATTTGATTCATGATTCATGATTCAATTCATGCTTCATGATTCAATTCATGATTCATGATTCAACTCATGATTCATGATTCATGATTCAATTCATGATTTATGATTCAATTCATGATTAATGTCTCAATTCATGATTTATGATTCATGATTCAATTCATGATTCAATTCATGATTCTATTCATGATCCTATGATTCAATTCATGATTCATGATTCATGATTCATGATTCAATTCATGATTCATGATTCGATTCATGATTCAATTAATGATTTGTGATTCATGATACGATTCATGATTCATGATTCAATTCATGATTCATGATTTATGATTCAATTCATGATTCGATATTTGATTCATGATTAATGATTCAATTCATGATTCATGGTTTGATTCATGATTCATGATTCAATATTTGATTCATGATTCATGATTTAATTCATGATTCATGATTCAATTCATGATTCATGATTCAACTCATGATTCATGATTCATGATTCAATTCATGATTTATGATTCAATTCATGATTAATGATTCAATTCATGATTTATGATTCATGATTCAATTCATGATTCTATTCAATATTCATTATTCAATTCATGATTCATGATTCAATTCATTATTCATGATTCGATTCATGATTCAATTAATGATTTGTGATTCATGATTCATGATTCATGATTCGATTCATAATTCATGATTCATGATTCGATTCATGATTCATGATTCGATTCAAGATTCATGATTTGATTCATGATTCAAGATTCATGATTCAATTCATGATTCATGATCCATGATTCAATTCATGATTCATTATTCATGATTCAATTCATGATTCATTTCAAGATTCATGATTCAAATTATGATTCATTTCATGATTCATTTCATAATTCATGATTTAATTCATGATTCTAACCAAGATTCATGATTCAATTCATGATTCATGATTAATGATTTGATGCATGATTAATGATTCAATTCATGATTCAATTCATGATTTATTTCATGATTCATGATTCATGATTCAATTCATGATTCTATTCATGATTCATGATTCAATTCATGATTCATGATTCATGATTCATGATTCAATTCATGATCCATGATTCGATTAATGATTCATGATTCAATTCATGATTCATGATTCAATTCATGATTCATGATTCGATTAATGATTCATGATTCAATTCATGATTCATGATTCATGATTCAATTCATGATTCATGATTCATGATTCATTTCATGATTCATGATTCAATTCATGATTCATGATTCATGATTCATGATTCAATTCATGATTCATGATTTGATTCATGATTCAATTCATGATTCATGATTCAATTCATGATTCATGATTCAATTCATGTTTCATGATTTGATTTATGATTCATGATTCATGATTCAATTCATGATTCATGATTCATGATTAATGATTCGATTCATAATTCATGATTCATGATTCATGATCCATGATCCATGATTCAATTAATGATTCATGGTTCAATTCATGATTTGTGATTCATGATTCATGATTCAATTCATGATTCATGGTTCAATTCATGATTCGTGATTCATGATTCATGATTCAATTCATGATTCATGATTCAATTTATGATTCATGAATCATGATTCAATTAATGATTCACGATTCATGATTCTATTCATGATTCATGATTCGATTCATGATTCATGATTCGATTCATGATTCATGATTCAATTCATGATTCATGATTCAATTCATGATTCATGATTCATTTCATGATTCGTGATTCAATTCATGATTCATGATTCATGATTCATGATTCATGATTTAATTCATGATTCATAATTCGATTCATGATTCAATTCATGATTCATGATTCGATTCATGATTCAATTCAAGATTCATGATTCAATTCATGATTCATGATTCAACTCATGATTCATGATTCAATTAATGATTTATGATTCAATTTATAATTCATGATTCAATTCATGATTCATGATTCATGATTCAATTCATGATTCTATTCATGATTCATTATTCAATTCATGATTTATGATTCATAATTCAATTCATGATTCAATTCATGATTCTATTCATGATTCATGATTCAATTCATGCTTCATGATTCCATTCATGATTCAATTAATGATTTATGATTCATGATTCATGATTCAATTCATGATTCATGATTCAATTCATGAATCATGATTCGATTCATGATTCATGATTCATGATTCGATTCATAATTCATGATTCATGATTCGATTCATGATTCATGATTCGATTCATGATTCATGATTTGATTCATGATTCATGATTCATGATTCAATTCATGATTCATTTCAAGATTCATGATTCAAATTGATTCATTTCATGATTCATGATTTAATTCATGATTCATGATTCATGATTCAATTCATGATTCTTTTCATGATTCATGATTCAATTCATGATTCATGATTCATGATTCAATTCATGATCCATGATTCGATTAATGATTCATGATTCAATTCATGATTTGTGATTCATGATTCATGATTCAATTCATGATTCATGATTTGATTTATGATTCATGATTCATGGTTCGGTTCATGATTCATGATTCAATATTTGATTCATGATTCATGATTCAATTCATGATTCATGATTCAATTCATGATTAATGATTCAATTCATGATTCATGATTCAACTCATGATTCATGATTCATGATTCAATTCATGATTCATGATTCAATTCATGATTAATGATTCAATTCATGATTCAATTCATGATTCAATTCATGATACATTTCATGATTCATGATTCATCATTCAATTCATGATTCATGATTCAATTCATGATTCATGATTCAATTCATGAATCATGATTCGATTCATGATTCATGATTCATGATTCGATTCATAATTCATGATTCATGATTCGATTCATGATTCATGATTCGATTCATGATTCATGATTTGATTCATGATTCATGATTCATGATTCAATTCATGATTCATTTCAAGATTCATGATTCAAATTGATTCATTTCATGATTCATGATTTAATTCATGATTCATGATTCATGATTCAATTCATGATTCTTTTCATGATTCATGATTCAATTCATGATTCATGATTCATGATTCAATTCATGATCCATGATTCGATTAATGATTCATGATTCAATTCATGATTTGTGATTCATGATTCATGATTCAATTCATGATTCATGATTTGATTTATGATTCATGATTCATGGTTCGGTTCATGATTCATGATTCAATATTTGATTCATGATTCATGATTCAATTCATGATTCATGATTCAATTCATGATTCATGATTCAATTCATGATTCATGATTCAACTCATGATTCATGATTCATGATTCAATTCATGATTCATGATTCAATTCATGATTAATGATTCAATTCATGATTCAATTCATGATTCAATTCATGATACATTTCATGATTCATGATTCATCATTCAATTCATGATTCATGATTCAATTCATGATTCATGATTCAATTCATGAGTTATGATTCATGATTCATGATTGATGATTAGATTCATGATTCGAAATTTGATTCATGATTCATGATTCAATTCATGATTCATGATTCATGATTCTTGATTCAATTCATGATTCATGATTCATGATTAGATTCATGATTTGATATTTGATTCATGATTCATGATTCAATTCATGATTCATGATTCAATTCATGATTCATGATTCAACTCATGATTCATGATTCATGATTCAATTCATGATTTATGATTCAATTCATGATTAATGTCTCAATTCATGATTTATGATTCATGATTCAATTCATGATTCAATTCATGATTCTATTCATGATCCATGATTCAATTCATGATTCATGATTCAACTCATGATTCATGATTCAATTCATGATTTATGATTCAATTCATGATTAATGTCTCAATTCATGATTTATGATTCATGATTCGATTCATGATTCAATTAATGATTTGTGATTTATGATACGATTCATGATTCATGATTCAATTCATGATTCATGATTTATGATTCAATTCATGATTCGATATTTGATTCATGATTCATGATTCAATTCATGATTCATGGTTCGATTCATGATTCATGATTCAATATTTGATTCATGATTCAATTCATGATTCATGATTCAATTCATGATTCATGATTCAACTCATGATTCATGATTCATGATTCAATTCATGATTTATGATTCAATTCATGATTAATGATTCAATTCATGATTTATGATTAATGATTCAATTCATGATTCTATTCATTATTCATTATTCAATTCATGATTCATGATTCAATTCATGATTCATGATTCGATTCATGATTCAATTAATGATTTGTGATTCATGATTCATGATTCATGATTCGATTCATAATTCATGATTCATGATTCGATTCATGATTCATGATTCGATTCAAGATTCATGATTTGATTCATGATTCAAGATTCATGATTCAATTCATGATTCATGATCCATGATTCAATTCATGATTCATTTCAAGATTCATGATTCAAATTATGATTCATTTCATGATTCATTTCATAATTCATGATTCTAATCATGATTCATGATTCAATTCATGATTCATGATTAATGATTTGATGCATGATTAATGATTCAATTCATGATTCAATTCATGATTCATTTCATGATTCATGATTCAATTCATGATTCTATTCATGATTCATGATTCAATTCATGATTCATGATTCATGATTCATGATTCAATTCATGATCCATGATTCGATTAATGATTCATGATTCAATTCATGATTCATGATTCAATTCATGATTCATGATTCATGATTCAATTCATGATTCATGATTCGATTAATGATTCATGATTCAATTCATGATTCATGATTCATGATTCATGATTCAATTCATGATTCGATTCATAATTCATGATTCATGATTCAATTAATGATTCATGGTTCAATTCATGATTCGTGATTCATGATTCATGATTCAATTCATGATTCATGGTTCAATTCATGATTCGTGATTCATGATTCATGATTCAATTCATGATTCATGATTCAATTCATGATTCATGAATCATGATTCAATTAATGATTCACGATTCATGATTCTATTCATGATTCATGATTCGATTCATGATTCATGATTCGATTCATGATTCATGATTCAATTCATGATTCATGATTCAATTCATGATTCATGATTCATTTCATGATTCATGATTCAATTCATGATTCATGATTTAATTCATGATTCATGATTGGATTCATGATTCAATTCATGATTCATGATTCGATTCATGATTCAATTCAAGATTCATGATTCAATTCATGATTCATGATTCAACTCATGATTCATGATTCAATTAATGATTTATGATTCAATTTATAATTCATGATTCAATTCATGATTCATGATTCATGATTCAATTCATGATTCTATTCATGATTCATTAATCAATTCATGATTTATGATTCATAATTCAATTCATGATTCAATTCATGATTCTATTCATGATTCATGATTCAATTCATGCTTCATGATTCCATTCATGATTCAATTAATGATTTGTGATTCATGATTCATGATTCAATTCATGATTCATGATTCAATTCATGATTCATGATTCAATTCATGAATCATGATTCGATTCATGATTCATGATTCATGATTCGATTCATAATTCATGATTCATGATTCGATTCATGATTCATGATTCGATTCATGATTCATGATTTGATTCATGATTCATGATTCATGATTCAATTCATGATTCATTTCAAGATTCATGATTCAAATTGATTCATTTCATGATTCATGATTTAATTCATGATTCATGATTCATGATTCAATTCATGATTCTTTTCATGATTCATGATTCAATTCATGATTCATGATTCAATTCATGATCCATGATTCGATTAATGATTCATGATTCAATTCATGATTTGTGATTCATGATTCATGATTCAATTAATGATTCATGATTCGATTTATGATTCATGATTCATGGTTCGGTTCATGATTCATGATTCAATATTTGATTCATGATTCATGATTCAATTCATGATTCATGATTCAATTCATGATTCATGATTCAATTCATGATTCATGATTCAACTCATGATTCATGATTTATGATTCAATTCATGATTTATGATTCAATTCATGATTAATGATTCAATTCATGATTCAATTCATGATTCAATTCATGATACATTTCATGATTCATGATTCATCATTCAATTCATGATTCATGATTCAATTCATGATTCATGATTCAATTCATGAGTTATGATTCATGATTCATGATTCATGATTAGATTCATGATTCGATATTTGATTCATGATTCATGATTCAATTCATGATTCATGATTCATGATTCTTGATTCAATTCATGATTCATGATTCATGATTAGATTCATGATTCGATATTTGATTCATGATTCATGATTCAATTCATGATTCATGATTCAATTCATGATTCATGATTCAACTCATGATTCATGATTCATGATTCAATTCATGATTTATGATTCAATTCATGATTAATGTCTGAATTCATGATTTATGATTCATGATTCAATTCATGATTCAATTCATGATTCTATTCATGATCCATGATTCAATTCATGATTCATGATTCATGATTTATGATTCATGATTCAATTCATGATTCATGATTCGATTCATGATTCAATTAATGATTTGTGATTCATGATACGATTCATGATTCATGATTCAATTCATGATTCATGATTTATGATTCAATTCATGATTCGATATTTGATTCATGATTCATGATTCAATTCATGATTCATGGTTCGATTCATGATTCATGATTCAATATTTGATTCATGATTCATGATTCAATTCATGATTCATGATTCAATTCATGATTCATGATTCAACTCATGATTCATGATTCATGATTCAATTCATGATTTATGATTCAATTCATGATTAATGATTCAATTCATGATTTATGATTCATGATTCAATTCATGATTCTATTCATTATTCATTATTCAATTCATGATTCATGATTCAATTCATTATTCATGATTCGATTCATGATTCAATTAATGATTTGTGATTCATGATTCATGATTCATGATTCGATTCATAATTCATGATTCATGATTCGATTCATGATTCATGATTCGATTCAAGATTCATGATTTGATTCATGATTCAAGATTCATGATTCAATTCATGATTCATGATCCATGATTCAATTCATGATTCATGATTCATGATTCAATTCATGATTCATTTCAAGATTCATGATTCAAATTATGATTCATTTCATGATTCATTTCATAATTCATGATTTAATTCATGATTCATTTCATGATTAATGATTCAATTCATGATTCAATTCATGATTCATTTCATGATTCATGATTCATGATTCAATTCATGATTCTATTCATGATTCATGATTCAATTCATGATTCATGATTCATGATTCATGATTCAATTCATGATCCATGATTCGATTAATGATTCATGATTCAATTCATGATTCATGATTCATGATTCAATTCATGATTCATGATTCGATTAATGATTCATGATTCAATTCATGATTCATGATTCATGATTCATGATTCAATTCATGATTCATGATTCGATTTATGATTCATGATTCATGATTCGATTCATGATGCATGATTCATGATTCTATTCATGATTCATGATTCGATTCATGATTCATGATTCAATTCATGATTCATGATTCAATTCATGATTCATGATTCATGATTCATTTCATGATTCATGATTCAATTCATGATTCATGATTCAATTCATGTTTCATGATTTGATTCATGATTCATGATTCATGATTCAATTCATGATTCATGATTCATGATTAATGATTCAATTCATAATTCATGATTCATGATTCATGATCCATGATCCATGATTCAATTAATGATTCATGGTTCAATTCATGATTCGTGATTCATGATTCATGATTCAATTCATGATTCATGATTCAATTTATGATTCATGATTCATGATTCAATTAATGATTCACGATTCATGATTCTATTCATGATTCATGATTCGATTCATGATTCATGATAAGATTCATGATTCATGATTCAATTCATGATTCATGATTCAATTCATGATTCATGATTCATGATTCATTTCATGATTCATGATTCAATTCATGATTCATGATTCATGATTCATGATTCAATTCATGATTCATGATTCAATTCATGATTCATGATTCGATTCATGATTCAATTCAAGATTCATGATTCAATTCATGATTCATGATTCAACTCATGATTCATGATTCAATTAATGATTTATGATTCAATTTATGATTCATGATTCAATTCATGATTCATGATTCAATTCATGATTCTATTCATGATTCATTATTCAATTCATGATTCATAATTCAATTCATGATTCATGATTCATGATTCAATTCATGTTTCATGATTTGATTCATGATTCATGATTCATGATTCAATTCATGATTCATGATTCATGATTAATGATTCAATTCATAATTCATGATTCATGATTCATGATCCATGATCCATGATTCAATTAATGATTCATGGTTCAATTCATGATTCGTGATTCATGATTCATGATTCAATTCATGATTCATGATTCAATTTATGATTCATGATTCATGATTCAATTAATGATTCACGATTCATGATTCTATTCATGATTCATGATTCGATTCATGATTCATGATAAGATTCATGATTCATGATTCAATTCATGATTCATGATTCAATTCATGATTCATGATTCATGATTCATTTCATGATTCATGATTCAATTAATGATTCATGATTCATGATTCATGATTCAATTCATGATTCATGATTCAATTCATGATTCATGATTCGATTCATGATTCAATTCAAGATTCATGATTCAATTCATGATTCATGATTCAACTCATGATTCATGATTCAATTAATGATTTATGATTCAATTTATGATTCATGATTCAATTCATGATTCATGATTCAATTCATGATTCTATTCATGATTCATTATTCAATTCATGATTCATAATTCAATTCATGATTCATGATTCATGATTCAATTCATGTTTCATGATTTGATTTATCATTCATGATTCTTGATTCAATTCATGATTCATGATTCATGATTAATGATTCGATTCATGATTCATGATTCATGATTCAATTCATGATTCATGATTAATGATTCATGATTCATGATTCATGATTCATGATTCAATTCATGATTCAATTCATGATTCAATTCATGATTCACGATTCAATTCCTGATTCATTTCATGATTCAATTCATGATTCAATTCATGATTAATTTCATAATTCATGATTCAATTCATGATTCAAGATTCATGATTCAATTCATGATTCATTTCATGATTCATGATTCATCATTCAATTCATGATTCACTTCATGATTCATGATTTAATTCATGATTCATAGTTCATGATTCGATATTTGATTCATGATTCATGATTCAATTCATGATTTATGATTCAATTCATAAATAATGATTCAATTCATGATTTATGATTCATAATTCAATTCATGATTCAATTCATGATTCTATTCATGATTCATGATTCAATTCATGATTCATGATTCCATTCATGATTCAATTAATGATTTGTGATTCATGATTCATGATTCAATTCATGATTCATGATTCAATTCATGATTCATGATTCAATTCATGAATCATGATTCGATTCATGATTCATGATTCATAATTCATGATTCATGATTCGATTCATGATTCATGATTCGATTCATGATTCATGATTCGATTCATGATTCATGATTCGATTCATGATTCATGATTTGATTCATGATTCATGATTCATGATTCAATTCATGATTCATTTCAAGATTCATGATTCAAATTGATTCAATTCATGATTCATGATTTAATTCATGATTCATGATTCATGATTCAATTCATGATTTATTTTCATGATTCATGATTCAATTCATGATTCATGATTCATGATTCAATTCATGATCCATGATTCGATTAATGATTCATGATTCAATTCATGATTCGTGATTCATGATTCATGATTCAATTCATGATTCATGATTTGATTTATGATTCATGATTCATGGTTCGGTTCATGATTCATGATTCAATATTTGATTCATGATTCATGATTCAATTCATGATTCATGATTCAATTCATGATTCAATTCATGATTCATGATTCAATTCATGATTCATGATTCAATTCATGATTCATGATTCAATTCATGATTCATGATTCAACTCATGATTCATGATTCATGATTCAATTCATGATGTATGATTCAATTCATGATTAATGATTTAATTCATGATTCAATTCATGATTCAATTCATGATACATTTCATGATTCATGATTCATGATTCAATTCATGATTCATGATTCAATTCATGATACATTTCATGATTCATGATTCATCATTCAATTCATGATTCATGATTTAATTCATGATTCATGATTCAATTCATGATTCATGATTCAATTCATAAGTTATGATTCATGATACGATTCATGATTCATGATTCAATTCATGATTCATGATTTATGATTAAATTCATGATTCATGATTCTTGATTCAATTCATGATTCATGATTCATGATTCGATTCATGATTCGATATTTGATTCATGATTCATGATTCAATTCATGATTCATGATTCAATTCATGATTCAACTCATGATTCATGATTCATGATTCAATTCATGATTTATGATTCAATTCATGATTAATGTCTCAATTCATGATTTATGATTCATGATTCAATTCATGATTCTATTCATGATCCATGATTCAATTCATGATTCATGATTCATGATTCATGATTCATGATTCAAATTATGATTCATGATTCGATTCATGATTCAATTAATGATTTGTAATTCATGATACGATTCATGATTCATGATTCAATTCATGATTCATGATTTATGATTCAATTCATGATTCGATATTTGATTCATGATTCATGATTCAATTCATGATTCATGGTTCGATTCATGATTCATGATTCAATATTTGATTCATGATTCATGATTCAATTCATGATTCATGATTCAATTCATGATTCATGATTCAACTCATGATTCATGATTCATGATTCAATTCATGATTTATGATTCAATTCATGATTAATGATTCAATTCATGATTTATGATTCATGATTCAATTCATGATTCTATTCATTATTCATGATTCAATTCATGATTCATGATTCAATTCATTATTCTTGATTCGATTCATGATTCAATTAATGATTTGTGATTCATGATTCATGATTCATGATTCGATTCATAATTCATGATTCATGATTCGATTCATGATTCATGATTCGATTCAAGATTCATGATTTGATTCATGATTCAAGATTCATGATTCAATTCATGATTCATGATTCATGATTCAATTCATGATTCATGATTCATGATTCAATTCATGATTCATTTCAAGATTCATGATTCAAATTATGATTCATTTCATGATTCATTTCATGATTCATGATTTAATTCATGATTCTAATCATGATTCATGATTCAATTCATGATTCATTTCATGATTCATGATTCAATTCATGATTCTATTCATGATTCATGATTCAATTCATGATTCATGATTCATGATTCATGATTCAATTCATGATCCATGATTCGATTAATGATTCATGATTCAATTCATGATTCATGATTCATGATTCATGATTCAATTCATGATTCATGATTCGATTAATGATTCATGATTCAATTCATAATTCATGATTCATGATTCATGATTCAATTCATGATTCATGATTCGATTTATAATTCATGATTCATGATTCGATTCATGATGCATGATTCATGATTCTATTCATGATTCATGATTCAATTCATGATTCATGATTCAATTCATGATTCATGATTCAATTCATGATTCATGATTCATGATTCATTTCATGATTCATGATTCAATTCATGATTCATGATTCATGATTCATGATTCAATTCATGATTCATGATTCGATTCATGATTCAATTCATGATTCATGATTCAATTCATGATTCATGATTCATGATTCAATTCATGTTTCATGATTCGATTCATGATTCATGATTCATGATTCAATTCATGATTCATGATTCATGATTAATGATTCGATTCATAATTCATGATCCATGATCCATGATTCAATTAATGATTGATGGTTCAATTCATGATTCGTGATTCATGATTCATGATTCAATTCATGATTCATGATTCATTTTATGATTCATGATTCATGATTCAATTAATGATTCTATTCATGATTCATGATTCGATTCATGATTCATGATTCGATTCATGATTCATGATTCAATTCATGATTCATGATTCATGATTCATTTCATGATTCATGATTCAATTCATGATTCATGATTCATGATTCATGATTAGATTCATGATTCGATATTTGATTCATGATTCATGATTCAATTCATGATTCATGATTTATGATTCTTGATTCAATTCATGATTCATGATTCATGATTAGATTCATGATTCGATATTTGATTCATGATTCATGATTCAATTCATGATTCATGATTCAATTCATGATTCATGATTCAACTCATGATTCATGATTCATGATTCAATTCATGATTTATGATTCAATTCATGATTAATGTCTCAATTCATGATTTATGATTCATGATTCAATTCATGATTCAATTCATGATTCTATTCATGATCCATGATTCAATTCATGATTCATGATTCATGATTTATGATTCATGATTCAATTCATGATTCATGATTCGATTCATGATTCAATTAACGATTTGTGATTCATGATACGATTCATGATTCACGATTCAATTCATGATTCATGATTTATGATTCAATTCATGATTCGATATTTGATTCATGATTCATGATTCAATTCATGATTCATGGTTCGATTCATGATTCATGATTCAATATTTGATTCATGATTCATGATTCAATTCATGATTCATGATTCAATTCATGATTCATGATTCAACTCATGATTCATGATTCATGATTCAATTCATGATTTATGATTCAATTCATGATTAATGATTCAATTCATGATTTATGATTCATGATTCAATTCATGATTCTATTCATTATTCATTATTCAATTCATGATTAATGATTCAAATCATTATACATGATTCGATTCATGATTCAATTAATGATTTGTGATTCATGATTCATGATTCATGATTCGATTCATAATTCATGATTCATGATTCGATTCATGATTCATGATTCGATTCAAGATTCATGATTTGATTCATGATTCAAGATTCATGATTCAATTCATGATTCATGATCCATGATTCAATTCATGATTCATGATTCATGATTCAATTCATGATTTATTTCATGATTCATTTCATAATTCATGATTTAATTCATGATTCTAATCATGATTCATGATTCAATTCATGATGCATGATTAATGATTTGATGCATAATTAATGATTCAATTCATGATTCAATTCATGATTCATTTCATGATTCATGATTCATGATTCAATTCATGATTCTATTCATGATTCATGATTCAATTCATGATTCATGATTCATGATTCATGATTCAATTCATGATCCATGATTCGATTAATGATTCATGATTCAATTCATGATTCATGATTCATGATTCAATTCATGATTCATGATTCGATTAATGATTCATGATTCAATTCATGATTCATGATTCATGATTCATGATTCAATTCATGATTCATGATTCGATTTATGATTCATGATTCATGATTCGATTCATGATGCATGATTCATGATTCTATTCATGATTCATGATTCGATTCATGATTCATGATTCAATTCATGATTCATGATTCAATTCATGATTCATGATTTGATTCATGATTCAATTCATGATTCATGATTCAATTCATGATTCATGATTCAATTCATGTTTCATGATTTGATTCATGATTCATGATTCATGATTCAATTCATGATTCATGATTCATGATTAATAATTCAATTCATAATTCATGATTCATGATTCATGATCCATGATCCATGATTCAATTAATGATTCATGATTCAATTTATGATTCATGATTCATGATTCAATTAATGATTCACGATTCATGATTCTATTCATGATTCATGATTCGATTCATGATTCATGATTCGATTCATGATTCATGATTCAATTCATGATTCATGATTCAATTCATGATTCATGATTCATGATTCATTTCATGATTCATGATTCAATTCATGATTCATGATTCATGATTCATGATTCAATTCATGATTCATGATTCAATTCATGATTTATGATTCGATTCATGATTCAATTCAAGATTCATGATTCAATTCATGATTCATGATTCAACTCATGATTCATGATTCAATTAATGATTTATGATTCAATTTATGATTCATGATTCAATTCATGATTCATGATTCATGATTCAATTCATGATTCTATTCATGATTCATTATTCAATTCATGATTCATAATTCAATTCATGATTCATGATTCATGATTCAATTCATGTTTCATGATTTGATTCATCATTCATGATTCATGATTCAATTCATGATTCATGATTCATGATTAATGATTTGATTCATGATTCATGATTCATGATTCAATTCATGATTCATGATTCATGATTAATGATTCATGATTCATGATTCATGATTCAATTCATGATTCAATTCATGATTCAATTCATGATTCACGATTGAATTCCTGATTCATTTCATGATTCAATTCATGATTCAATTCATGATTAATTTCATGATTCATGATTCAATTCATGATTCAAGATTCATGATTCAATTCATGATTCATTTCATGATTCATGATTCATCATTCAATTCATGATTCACTTCATGATTCATGATTTAATTCATGATTCATAGTTCATGATTCAATTCATGATTCATGATTCGATATTTGATTCATGATTCATGATTCAATTCATGATTCATGATTCAACTCATGATTCATGATTCAATTCATGATTTATGATTCAATTCATAAATAATGATTCAATTCATGATTTATGATTCATAATTCAATTCATGATTCAATTCATGATTCAATTCATGATTCTATTCATGATTCATGATTCAATTCATGATTCATGATTCCATTCATGATTCAATTAATGATTTGTGATTCATGATTCATGATTCAATTCATGATTCATGATTCAATTCATGATTCTATTCATGATTCATGATTCAATTCATGATTCATGATTCATGATTCATGATTCAATTCATGATCCATGATTCGATTAATGATTCATGATTCAATTCATGATTCATGATTCATGATTCAATTCATGATTCATGATTCGATTAATGATTCATGATTCAATTCATGATTCATGATTCATGATTCATGATTCAATTCATGATTCATGATTCGATTTATGATTCATGATTCAACTCATGATTCATGATTCAATTAATGATTTATGATTCAATTTATGATTCATGATTCAATTCATGATTCATGATTCATGATTCAATTCATGATTCTATTCATGATTCATTATTCAATTCATGATTCATAATTCAATTCATGATTCATGATTCATGATTCAGTTCATGTTTCATGATTTGATTCATCATTCATGATTCATGATTCAATTCATGATTCATGATTCATGATTAATGATTCGATTCATGATTCATGATTCATGATTCAATTCATGATTCATGATTCATGATTAATGATTCATGATTCATGATTCATGATTCATGATTCAATTCATGATTCAATTCATGATTCAATTCATGATTCACGATTCAATTCCTGATTCATTTCATGATTCAATTCATGATTCAATTCATAATTAATTTCATGATCCATGATTCAATTCATGATTCAAGATTCATGATTCAATTCATGATTCATTTCATGATTCATGATTCATCATTCAATTCATGACTCACTTCATGATTCATGATTTAATTCATGATTCATAGTTCATAATTCAATTCATGATTCATGATTCGATATTTGATTCATGATTCATGATTCAATTCATGATTCATGATTCAACTCATGATTCATGATTCATGATTCAATTCATGATTTATGATTCAATTCATAAATAATGATTCAATTCATGATTTATGATTCATAATTCAATTCATGATTCAATTCATGATTCTATTCATGATTCATGATTCAATTCATGATTCATGATTCCATTCATGATTCAATTAATGATTTGTGATTCATGATTCATGATTCAATTCATGATTCATGATTCAATTCATGATTCATGATTCAATTCATGAATCATGATTCGATTCATGATTCATGATTCATGATTCGATTCATAATTTATGATTCATGATTCGATTCATGATTCATGATTCGATTCATGATTCATGATTCGATTCATGATTCATGATTTGATTCATGAATCATGATTCATGATTCAATTCATGATTCATTTCAAGATTCATGATTCAAATTGATTCAATTCATGATTCATGATTTAATTCATGATTCATGATTCATGATTCAATTCATGATTTATTTTCATGATTCATGATTCAATTCATGATTCATGATTCAATTCATGATCCATGATTCGATTAATGATTCATGATTCATGGTTCGGTTCATGATTCATGATTCAATATTTGATTCATGATTCATGATTCAATTCATGATTCATGATTCAATTCATGATTCATGATTCAATTCATGATTCATGATTCAATTCATGATTCATGATTCAACTCATGATTCATGATTCATGATTCAATTCATGATGTATGATTCAATTCATGATTAATGATTTAATTCATGATTCAATTCATGATTCAATTCATGATACATTTCATGATTCATGATTCATCATTCAATTCATGATTCATGATTCAATTCATGATACATTTCATGATTCATGATTCATCATTCAATTCATGATTCATGATTTAAATCAAGAATCATGATTCAATTCATGATTCATGATTCAATTCATAAGTTATGATTCATGATACGATTCATGATTCATGATTCAATTCATGATTCATGATTTATGATTCAATTCATGATTCATGATTCTTGATTCAATTCATGATTCATGATTCATGATTCGATTCATGATTCGATATTTGATTCATGATTCATGATTCAATTCATGATTCATGATTCAATTCATGATTCAACTCATGATTCATGATTAATGTCTCAATTCATGATTTATGATTCATGATTTAATTCATGATTCAATTCATGATTCTATTCATGATCCATGATTCAATTCATGATTCATGATTCATGATTCATGATTCATGATTCAAATTATGATTCATGATTCGATTCATGATTCAATTAATGATTTGTGATTCATGATACGATTCATGATTCATGATTCAATTCATGATTCATGATTTATGATTCAATTCATGATTCGATATTTGATTCATGATTCATGATTCAATTCATGATTCATGGTTCGATTCATGAGTCATGATTCAATATTTGATTCATGATTCATGATTCAATTCATGATTCATGATTCAATTCATGATTCATGATTCAACTCATGATTCATGATTCATGATTCAATTCATGATTTATGATTCAATTCATGATTAATGATTCAATTCATGATTTATGATTCATGATTCAATTCATGATTCTATTCATTATTCATGATTCAATTCATGATTCATGATTCAATTCATTATTCTTGATTCGATTCATGATTCAATTAATGATTTGTGATTCATGATTCATGATTCGATTCATAATTCATGATTCATGATTTGATTCATGATTCATGATTCGATTCAAGATTCATGATTTGATTCATGATTCATGATTCATGATTCATGATTCAATTCATGATTCATTTCAAGATTCATGATTCAAATTATGATTCATTTCATGATTCATGATTTAATTCATGATTCTAATCATGATTCATGATTCAATTCATGATTCATTTCATGATTCATGATTCAATTCATGATTCTATTAATGATTCATGATTCAATTCATGATTCATGATTCATGATTCATGATTCAATTCATGATCCATGATTCGATTAATGATTCATGATTCAATTCATGATTCATGATTCATGATTCAATTCATGATTCATGATTCGATTAATGATTCATGATTCAATTCATAATTCATGATTCATGATTCAATTCATGATTCATGATTCGATTTATGATTCATGATTCATGATTCGATTCATGATGCATGATTCATGATTCTATTCATGATTCATGATTCAATTCATGATTCATGATTCAATTCATGATTCAAGATTCATGATTCATTTCATGATTCATGATTCAATTCATGATTCATGATTCATGATTCATGATTCAATTCATGATTCATGATTCGATTCATGATTCAATTCATGATTCATGATTCAATTCATGATTCATGATTCATGATTCAATTCATGTTTCATGATTCGATTCATGATTCATGATTCATGATTCAATTCATGATTCATGATTCATGATTAATGATTCGATTCATAATTCATGATCCATGATCCATGATTCAATTAATGATTCATGGTTCAATTCATGATTCGTGATTCATGATTCATGATTCAATTCATGATTCATGATTCAATTTATGATTCATGATTCATGATTCAATTAATGATTCTATTCATGATTCATGATTCGATTCATGATTCATGATTCGATTCATGATTCATGATTCAATTCATGATTCATGATTCATGATTCATTTCATGATTCATGATTCAATTCATGATTCATGATTCATGATTCATGATTCAATTCATGATTTATGATTCGATTCATGATTCAATTCATGATTCATGATTCGATTCATGATTCAATTCAAGATTCATGATTCAATTCATGATTCATGATTCAACTCATGATTCATGATTCAATTCATGATTTATGATTCAATTTATGATTCATTATTCAATTCATGATTCATGATTCAATTCATGATTCATGATTTGATTCATCATTCATGATTCATGATTCAATTCATGATTCATGATTCATGAGTAATGATTCGATTCATGATTCATGATTTATGATTCAATTCATGATTCATGATTCATGATTAATGATTCATGATTCATGATTCATGATTCATGATTCAATTCATGATTCAATTCATGATTCAAGTCATGATTCACGATTCAATTCCTGATTCATTTCATGATTCAATTCATGATTCAATTCATGATTAATTTCATGATTCATGATTTATCATTCAATTCATGATTCATTTCATGATTCATAATTCATGATTCATAATTCATGATTCAATTGATGATTCATGATTCAATTGATGATTCATGATTCAATTCATGAGTTATGATTCATGATTCAATTGATGATTCATGATTCGATTCATAATTTATGATTCATGATTCATGATTCAACTCATGATTCATGATTCAATTCATGATTCAATTCATGATTCATTTCATGATTCATGATTTAATTCATGATTCATGATTCAACTCATGATTCATGATTCAATTCATGATTCATGATTCATGATTCAATTCATGATTCGATTCATGATTCAATTAATGATTTGTGATTCATGATTCAATTCATGTTTCATGATTCATGATTCATGATTCGATTCATGATTCATGATTCATGATTAATGATTCGATTCATGATTCATGATTCATGATTCAATTCATGATTCATTTCATGATACATGATTCAATTCAGTATTCATGATTCAATTCATGATTCATGATTTAATTCATGATTCATGATTCATGATTCAATTCATGATTCAATTCATGATTCATGATTTAATTCATGATTCATGATTCATGATTCAATTCATGATTCGATTCATGATTCATGATTCAATTCATGATTCAAGTCATGATTCATGATTCAATTCATGATTCATGATTCAATTCATGATTCAATTCATGATTCAATTCATGATTCATTTCATGATTCGTGATTCATGATTCAATTCATGATTCATTTCATAATTCATGATTTAATTCATGATTCATAATTCATGATTCAATTCATGATTCATGATTCAATTCATGATTCATGATTCAATTCATGAGTTATGATTCATGATACGATTCATGATTCATGATTCAAATCATGATTCATGATTTATGATTCAATTCACGATTCATGATTCATGATTCAATTCATGATTCATGATTCTTGATTCAATTCATGATTCATGATTCGATTCATGATTCATGATTCGATATTTGATTCATGATTCATGATTCAATTCATGATTCATGATTTAATTCATGATTCATGATTTAATTCATGATTCATGATTCATGATTCAATTCATGATTTATGATTCAATTCATGATTAATGATTCAATTCATGATTTATGATTCATGATTCCATTCATAATTCATGACTCATGATTCGATTCATGATTCATGATTCGATTCATGATTCATGATTTGATTCATGATTCAAGATTCCTGATTCAATTCATGATTCATGATTCATGTTTCAGTTCATGATTCATTTCAAGATTCATGATTCAAATTATGATTCATTTCATGATTCATTTCATGATTCATGATTCAATTCATGATTCATGATTCAATTCATGATTCGTGATTCATGATTCATGATTCAATTCATGATTCATGATTCATGATTCGATTTATGATTCATGATTCATGATTCGATTCATGATTCTTTTCATGATTCATGATTCAATTCATGAGTCATGATTCAATTCATGATTCATGATTCATGATTCGATTCATGATTCTTTTCATGATTCATGATTCAATTCATGAGTCATGATTCAATTCATGATCCATGATTCGATTAATGATTCATGATTCAATTCATGATTCGTGATTCATGATTCATGATTCAATTCATGATTCATGATTCATGATTCGATTTATGATTCATGATTCATGATTCGATTCATGATTCATGATTTATGATTCTATTCATGATTCATGATTCGATTCATGATTCGTGATTAAATTCATGATTCATGATTCATGATTCAATTCATGTTTCATGATTCGATTCATGATTCATGACTCATGATTCGATTCATGATTCATGATTCATGATTAATGATTTGATGCATGATTCATGATTCATGATTCATGATTCAATTCATGATTCATGATTAATGATTTGATGCATGATTCAATTCATGATTCATGTTTCAATTCATGATTCATGATTCAATTCATGTTTCATGATTTGATTCATGATTCATGATTCATGATTCGATTCATGATTCATGATTCATGATTAATGATTCGATTCATGATTCATGATTCATGATTCAATTCATGATTCATTTCATGATTCATGATTCAATTCAGTATTCATGATTCAATTCATGATTCATGATTTAATTCATGATTCATGATTCATGATTCATGATTCAATTCATGATTCAATTCATGATTCATGATTTAATTCATGATTCATGATTCATGATTCATGATTCAATTCATGATTCGATTCATGATTCATGATTCAATTCATAATTCAAGTCATGATTCAATTCATAATTCAAGTCATGATTCATGATTCAATTCATGATTCATGATTCAATTCATGATTCAATTCATGATTCAATTCATGATTCATTTCATGATTCATGATTCATCATTAAATTCATGATTCATTTCATAATTCATGATTTAATTCATGATTCATAATTCTTGATTCAATTCATGATTTATGATTCAATTCATGATTCATGATTCAATTCATGAGTTATGATTCATGATACGATTCATGATTCATGATTCAATTCATGATTCATGATTTATGATTCAATTCACGATTCATGATTCATGATTCATGATTCTTGATTCAATTCATGATTCATGATACGATTCATGATTCATGATTCGATATTTGATTCATGATTCATGATTCAATTCATGATTCATGATTTAATTCATGATTTATGATTCAACTCATGATTCATGATTCATGATTCAATTCATGATTTATGATTCAATTCATAATTAATGATTCAATTCATGATTTAGGATTCATGATTCGATTCATAATTCATGATTCATGATTCGATTCATGATTCATGATTCGATTCATGATTCATGATTTGATTCATGATTCAAGATTCATGATTCAATTCATGATTCATGATTCATGTTTCAATTCATGATTCATTTCAAGATTCATGATTCAAATTATGATTCATTTCATGATTCCTTTCATGATTCATGATTTAATTCATGATTCATGATTCAATTCATGATTCTTTTCATGATTCATGATTCAATTCATGATTCATGATTCAATTCATGATCCATGATTCGATTAATGATTCATGATTCATGATTCAATTCATGATTCATGATTAATGATTTGATTCATGATTCATGATTCATGATTCATGATTCATGATTCAATATATGATCTATGATTCAATTAATGATTCATGATTCAATTCATGATTCGTGATTCATGATTCATGATTCAATTCATGATTCATGATTCGATTTATGATTCATGATTCATGATTCGATTTATGATTCATGATTCATGATTTGACTCATGATTCATGATTCAATTCATGATTCATTTCATGATTCATGATTCATGATTTAATTCATGATTCTATTCATGATTCATGATTCAATTCTTGATTCATGATTCATGATTCAATTCATGATCCATGATTCGATTAATGATTCATGATTCAATTCATGATTTGTGATTCATGATTCATGATTCAATTCATGATTCATGATTCGATTTATGATTCATGATTCATGATTCGATTTATGATTCATGATTCATGATTTGACTCATGATTCATGATTCTATTCATGATTCATGATTCGATTCATGATTCATGATTCAATTCATGATTCATGATTCAATTCATGATTCATGATTCATGATTCATGATTCAATTCATGATTCATGATTCGATTCATGATTCAATTCATGATGCATGATTCAATTCATGATTCATGTTTCATGATTCAATTCATGTTTCATGATTCGATTCATGATTCATGATTCAATTCATGATTCATGATTAATGATTCGATTCATGATTCATGATTCATGATTCAATTTATGATCTATGATTCAATTAATGATTCATGATTCAATTCATGATTCGTGATTCATGATTCATGATTCAATTCATGATTCATGATTCGATTTATGATTCATGATTCGATTCATGATTCACGATTCATGATTCTATTCATGATTCATGATTCGATTCATGATTCAATTCATGATTCATGATTCAATTCATGATTCAATTCAAGATTCATGATTCAATTCATGATTCATGATTCATGATTAATGATTCGATTCATGATTTATGATTCATGATTCGATTCATGATTCAATTCATGATTCATGATTCAATTCATGATTCAATTCAAGATTCATGATTCAATTCATGATTCATGATTCATGATTAATGATTCGATTCATGATTTATGATTCATGATTCAATTCATGATTCTGGATTCATGATTCAATTCATGATTCATGATTCGATTCATGATACAATTCATGATTCATGATTCAATTCATGATTCAATTCAAGATTCATGATTCAATTCATGATTCATGATTCATGATTAATGATTCGATTCATGATTTATGATTCATGATTCAATTCATGATTCTATTCATGATTCATGATTCAATTCATGATTCATGATTCAATTCATGATTCGATTCATGATTCAATTAATGATTTGTGATTCATGATTCATGATTCAATTCATGATTCATGATTCGATTCATGATTCATGATTCGATTCATGATTCATGATTCAATTCATAATTCATGATTCATGATTCGATTCATGATTCATGATTCGATTCATGATTCATGATTTGATTCATGATTTAAGATTCATGATTCAATTCATGATTCATGATTCATGATTCAATTCATGATTCATTTCAAGATTCATGATTCAAATTATGATTAATTTCATGATTCATGATTTAATTCATGATTCGTGATTCATGATTCATGATTCAATTCATGATTCGATTTATGATTCATGATTCATGATTCAATTCATGATTCATTTCATGATTCATGATTCATGATTTAATTCATGATTCTATTCATGATTCATGATTCAATTCATGATTCATGATTCATGATTCAATTCATGATCCATGATTCGATTAATGATTCATGATTCAATTCATGATTTGTGATTCATGATTCATGATTCAATTCATGATTCATGATTCGATTTATGATTCATGATTCATGATTCGATTTATGATTCATGATTCATGATTTGATTCATGATTCATGATTCTATTCATGATTCATGATTCGATTCATGATTCAATTCATGATTCATGATTCAATTCATGATTCATGATTCATGATTCATGATTCAATTCATGATTCATGATTCGATTCATGATTCAATTCATGATGCATGATTCAATTCATGATTCATGTTTCATGATTCAATTCATGTTTCATGATTCGATTCATGATTCATGATTCAATTCATGATTCATGATTAATGATTCGATTCATGATTCATGATTCATGATTCAATTTACGATCTATGATTCAATTAATGATTCATGATTCAATTCATGATTCGTGATTCATGATTTATGATTCAATTCATGATTCATGATTCGATTTATGATTCATGATTCGATTCATGATTCACGATTCATGATTCTATTCATGATTCATGATTCGATTCATGATTCATGATTCAATTCTCAATTCATGATTCAATTCATTATTCATGATTCATGATTCATTTCATGATTCATGATTCAATTCATGATTCTGGATTCATGATTCAATTCATGATTCATGATTCGATTCATGATTCAATTCATGATTCATGATTCAATTCATGATTCAATTCAAGATTCATGATTCAATTCATGATTCATGATTCATGATTAATGATTCGATTCATGATTTATGATTCATGATTCAATTCATGATTCTATTCATGATTCATGATTCAATTCATGATTCATGATTCAATTCATGATTCGATTCATGATTCAATTAATGATTTGTGATTCATGATTCATGATTCAATTCATGATTCATGATTCGATTCATGATTCCTGATTCGATTCATGATTCATGATTCGATTCATCATTCATGATTTGATTCATGATTTAAGATTCATGATTCAATTCATGATTCATGATTCATGATTCAATTCATGATTCATTTCAAGATTCATGATTCAAATTATGATTCCTTTCATGATTCATGATTTAATTCATGATTCATGATTCATGATTCAATTCATGATTCTAATCATGATTCATGATTCAATTCATGATTCATTATTCAATTCATGATTCATGATTAATGATTCAATTTATGATTCAATTCATGATTCATTTCATGATTCATGATTCATGATTCAATTCATGATTCTATTCATGATTCATGATTCAATTCATGATTCATGATTCGATTAATGATTCATGATTCAATTCATGATTCGTGATTCATGATTCATGATTTAATTCATGATTCATGATTCGATTTATGATTCATGATCATGATTCGATTAATGATTCATGATTCATGATTCTATTCATGATTCGATTCATGATTCATGATTCAATTCATGATTCATGATTCATGATTCAATTCATGATTCATAATTCGATTCATGATTCAATTCAAGATTCATGATTCAATTCATGATTCATGATTCATGATTAATGATTCGATTCATGATTTATGATTCATGATTCAATTCATGATTCTATTCATGATTCATGATTCAATTCATGATTCATGATTCAATTCATGATTCGATTCATGATTCAATTAATGATTTGTGATTCATGATTCATGATTCAATTCATGATTCATGATTCGATTCATGATTCATGATTCGATTCATGATTCATGATTCAATTCATAATTCATGATTCATGATTCGATTCATGATTCATGATTCGATTCATGATTCATGATTTGATTCATGATTTAAGATTCATGATTCAATTCATGATTCATGATTCATGATTCAATTCATGATTCATTTCAAGATTCATGATTCAAATTATGATTCATTTCATGATTCATGATTTAATTCATGATTCATGATTCATGATTCAATTCATGATTCTAATCATGATTCATGATTCAATTCATGATTCATTATTCAATTCATGATTCATGATTAATGATTCAATTTATGATTCAATTCATGATTCATTTCATGATTCATGATTCATGATTCAATTCATGATTCTATTCATGATTCATGATTCAATTCATGATTCATGATTCGATTAATGATTCATGATTCAATTCATGATTCTATTCATGATTCATGATTCGATTTATGATTCATGATTCATGATTCAATTAATGATTCATGATTCATGATTCTATTCATGATTCGATTCATGATTCATGATTCAATTCATGATTCATGATTCATGATTCAATTCATGATTCATAATTCGATTCATGATTCAAATCATGATTCATGATTCAATTCATGATTCATAATTCATGATTTAATTCATGTTTCATGATTCGATTCATGATTCATGATTTATGATTCAATTCATGATTGAATTCATGATCCATGATTCAATTCATGATTCATGATTCAATTCATGATTCGTGATTCATGATTCATGATTCAATTCATGATTCATGATTCGATTTATGATTCATGATTCATGATTCGATTCATGATTCACGATTCATGATTTAATTTAGGATTCATATTTCAATTCATGATTCATGATTCATGATTCATGATTCAATTCATGATTCTTAATTCGATTCATGACTCAATTCATGATTCATGATTCAATTCATGATTCATGATTCAATTCATGTTTCATGATTCGATTCATGATTCATGATTCATGATTCGATTCATGATTCATGATTCATGATGCAATTCATGATCCATGATTAAATTAATGATTCATGATTCAATTCATAATTCGTGATTCATGATTCATGATTCAATTCATGATTCATGATTCGATTTATGATTCATGATTCGATTCATGATTCACGATTCATGATTCTATTCATGATTCATGATTCGATTCATGATTCATGATTCAATTCTCAATTCATGATTCAATTCATGATTCATGATTCATGATTCATTTCATGATTCATGATTCAATTCATGATTCTGGATTCATGATTCAATTCATGATTCATGATTTGATTCATGATTCAATTCATGATTCATGATTCAATTCATGATTCAATTCAAGATTCATGATTCAATTCATGATTCATGATTCATGATTAATGATTCGATTCATGATTTATGATTCATGATTCAATTCATGATTCTGGATTCATGATTCAATTCATGATTCATGATTCGATTCATGATTCAATTCATGATTCATGATTCATGATTAATGATTCGATTCAAGATTCATGATTCAATTCATGATTCATGATTCATGATTAATGATTCGATTCATGATTTATGATTCATGATTCAATTCATGATTCTATTCATGATTCATGATTCAATTCATGATTCATGATTCAATTCATGATTCGATTCATGATTCAATTAATGATTTGTGATTCATGATTCATGATTCAATTCATGATTCATGATTCGATTCATGATTCATGATTCGATTCATGATTCATGATTCAATTCATAATTCATGATTCATGATTCGATTCATGATTCATGATTCGATTCATGATTCATGATTTGATTCATGATTTAAGATTCATGATTCAATTCATGATTCATGATTCATGATTCAATTCATGATTCATTTCAAGATTCATGATTCAAATTATGATTCATTTCATGATTCATGATTTAATTCATGATTCGTGATTCATGATTCATGATTCAATTCATGATTCATGATTCGATTTATGATTCATGATTCATGATTCAATTCATGATTCATTTCATGATTCATGATTCATGATTTAATTCATGATTCTATTCATGATTCATGATTCAATTCATGATTCATGATTCATGATTCAATTCATGATCCATGATTCGATTAATGATTCATGATTCAATTCATGATTTGTGATTCATGATTCATGATTCAATTCATGATTCATGATTCGATTTATGATTCATGATTCATGATTCGATTTATGATTCATGATTTGATTCATGATTCATGATTCTATTCATGATTCATGATTCGATTCATGATTCAATTCATGATTCATGATTCAATTCATGATTCATGATTCATGATTCATGATTCAATTCATGATTCATGATTCGATTCATGATTCAATTCATGATGCATGATTCAATTCATGATTCATGTTTCATGATTCAATTCATGTTTCATGATTCGATTCATGATTCATGATTCAATTCATGATTCATGATTAATGATTCGATTCATGATTCATGATTCATGATTCAATTTATGATCTATGATTCAATTAATGATTCATGATTCAATTCATGATTCGTGATTCATGATTCATGATTCAATTCATGATTCATGATTCGATTTATGATTCATGATTCGATTCATGATTCACGATTCATGATTCTATTCATGATTCATGATTCGATTCATGATTCATGATTCAATTCTCAATTCATGATTCAATTCATTATTCATGATTCATGATTCATTTCATGATTCATGATTCAATTCATGATTCTGGATTCATGATTCAATTCATGATTCATGATTCGATTCATGATTCAATTCATGATTCATGATTCAATTCATGATTCAATTCAAGATTCATGATTCAATTCATGATTCATGATTCATGATTAATGATTCGATTCATGATTTATGATTCATGATTCAATTCATGATTCTATTCATGATTCATGATTCAATTCACGATTCATGATTCAATTCATGATTCGATTCATGATTCAATTAATGATTTGTGATTCATGATTCATGATTCAATTCATGATTCATGATTCGATTCATGATTCCTGATTCGATTCATGATTCATGATTCGATTCATCATTCATGATTTGATTCATGATTTAAGATTCATGATTCAATTCATGATTCATGATTCATGATTCAATTCATGATTCATTTCAAGATTCATGATTCAAATTATGATTCATTTCATGATTCATGATTTAATTCATGATTCATGATTCATGATTCAATTCATGATTCTAATCATGATTCATGATTCAATTCATGATTCATTATTCAATTCATGATTCATGATTAATGATTCAATTTATGATTCAATTCATGATTCATTTCATGATTCATGATTCATGATTCAATTCATGATTCTATTCATGATTCATGATTCAATTCATGATTCATGATTCGATTAATGATTCATGATTCAATTCATGATTCGTGATTCATGATTCATGATTTAATTCATGATTCATGATTCGATTTATGATTCATGATTCATGATTCGATTAATGATTCATGATTCATGATTCTATTCATGATTCGATTCATGATTCATGATTCAATTCATGATTCATGATTCAATTCATGATTCATAATTCGATTCATGATTCAATTCAAGATTCATGATTCAATTCATGATTCATGATTCATGATTAATGATTCGATTCATGATTTATGATTCATGATTCAATTCATGATTCTATTCATGATTCATGATTCAATTCATGATTCATGATTCAATTCATGATTCGATTCATGATTCAATTAATGATTTGTGATTCATGATTCATGATTCAATTCATGATTCATGATTCGATTCATGATTCATGATTCGATTCATGATTCATGATTCAATTCATAATTCATGATTCATGATTCGATTCATGATTCATGATTCGATTCATGATTCATGATTTGATTCATGATTTAAGATTCATGATTCAATTCATGATTCATGATTCATGATTCAATTCATGATTCATTTCAAGATTCATGATTCAAATTATGATTCATTTCATGATTCATGATTTAATTCATGATTCATGATTCATGATTCAATTCATGATTCTAATCATGATTCATGATTCAATTCATGATTCATTATTCAATTCATGATTCATGATTAATGATTCAATTTATGATTCAATTCATGATTCATTTCATGATTCATGATTCATGATTCAATTCATGATTCTATTCATGATTCATGATTCAATTCATGATTCATGATTCGATTAATGATTCATGATTCAATTCATGATTCGTGATTCATGATTCATGATTTAATTCATGATTCATGATTCGATTTATGATTCATGATTCATGATTCGATTAATGATTCATGATTCATGATTCTATTCATGATTCGATTCATGATTCATGATTCAATTCATGATTCATGATTCATGATTCAATTCATGATTCATAATTCGATTCATGATTCAAATCATGATTCATGATTCAATTCATGATTCATAATTCATGATTTAATTCATGTTTCATGATTCGATTCATGATTCATGATTTATGATTCAATTCATGATTGAATTCATGATCCATGATTCAATTCATGATTCATGATTCAATTCATGATTCGTGATTCATGATTCATGATTCAATTCATGATTCATGATTCATGATTCGATTCATGATTCACGATTCATGATTTAATTTATGATTCATATTTCAATTCATGATTCATGATTCATGATTCATGATTCAATTCATGATTCTTAATTCGATTCATGACTCAATTCATGATTCATGATTCAATTCATGATTCATGATTCAATTCATGTTTCATGATTCGATTCATGATTCATGATTCATGATTCGATTCATGATTCATGATTCATGATGCAATTCATGATCCATGATTAAATTAATGATTCATGATTCAATTCATAATTCGTGATTCATGATTCATGATTCAATTCATGATTCATGATTCGATTTATGATTCATGATTCATGAGTCATGATTCTATTCATGATTCATTATTCGATTCATGATTCATGATTCAATTCTCAATTCATGATTCAATTCATGATTCATGATTCATGATTCATGTCATGATTCATGATTCAATTCATGATTCATGATTCATGATTCATGATTCAATTCATGATTCATGATTCGATTCATGATTCAATTCAAGATTCATGATTCATGATTCATGATTCAATTCATGTTTCATGATTTGATTCATGATTCATGATTCATGATTCGATTCATGATTCATGATTCAATTCATGATCCATGATTCAATTAATGATTCATGATTCAATTCATAATTCGTGATTCATGATTCATGATTCAATTCATGATTCATGATTCGATTTATGATTCATGATTCATGTTTCATGATTCTATTCATGATTCATTATTCGAATCATGATTCATGATTTAATTCTCAATTCATGATTCATGATTCATGATTCATTTCATGATTCATGATTCAATTCATGATTCATGATTCATGATTCAATTCATGATTCATGATTCATGATTAAATTCATGATTCAATTCATGATTCAATTCATGATTCATGATTCAATTCCTGATTTATTTCATGATTCAATTCATGATTCAATTAATGATTCATTACATGATTCATCATTCAATTCATGATTCATTTCATGAATCGTGATTTAATTCATGATTCATAATTCATGATTCAATTCATGATTTATGATTCAATTCATGAGTTATGATTCATGATTCAATTCATGATTCATGATTCGATTCATGATTCATGATTCAATATTTGATTCATGATTCATGATTCAATTCATGATTCATGATTCAATTCATGATTCATGATTCAATTCATGATTCATTTCATGATTCATGATTTAATTCATGATTCAACTCATGATTCATGATTCATGATTCAATTCATGATTTATGATTCAATTTATGATTCATGATTCAATTCATGATTCATGATTCATGATTCAATTCATGATTCATGATTCAACTCATGATTCATGATTCAATTCATGATTTATGATTCAATTCATGATTCATGATTGAATTCATGATTCATGATTCAAATTATGATTCTATTCATGATTCATGATTCAATTCATGGTTCATGAATCATGATTCAATTCATGATTCATGATTCATCATTTAATTCATGATTCAATTCATGATTCATGATTCATGAATCAATTGATGATTCTATTCATGATTCATGATTCAATTCATGATTTATGATTTAATTCATGATTCTATTTATGATTCATGATTCAATTCATGATTCATGATTTGATTAATGATTCATGATTTAATTTATGATTCATGATTTATGATTCATTTCATGATTCATGATTTATTTCATGATTCATGATTCAACTCATGATTCATGATTCATGATTCAATTCATGATTTATGATTCAATTCATGATTCATTATTCAATTCATGATTCATGATTCATGATTCAATTAATGACTCATGATTCATGATTCAATTCATGATTCTATTCATGATTCATGATTCAATTTATGATTCATGATTCATGATTTATGATTCAATTCATGATTCATGATTCGATTCATGATTCAATTTAATGATTTGTGATTCATGATTCATGATTAAATTCATGATTTATGATTCGATTCATGATTCATGATTCATGATTCAATTCAAGATTCATGATTTGATTCATGATTCATGATTCAATTCAAGATTCATGATTTAATTCAGTGATTCATGATTCAATTCATAATTCATGATTCATGATTCAATTAATGATTTGTGATTCATGATTCATGATTAAATTCATGATTTATGATTCGATTCATGATTCATGATTCATGATTCAATTCAAGATTCATGATTCGATTCATGATTCATGATTCAATTCAAGAATCATGATTCAATTCATGATTCATGATTCAATTCATAATTCATGATTCATGATTCATGATTCGATTCTGATTCATGATTTGATTCATGATTTGATTCATGATTCATGATTCGAATCATGATTCATGATTCGATTCATGATTCATGATTCGATTCATGATCCATGATTCATGATTCATGATTCGATTCATGATTCATGATTCGATTCATGATTCATGATTCATGATTCGATTCATGATTCAAAATTCGATTCATGATTCATGATTTGATTCATAATTCATGATATATGATTCAATTCATGATTCATGATTCAATTCATGATTCTATTCATGATTCATTATTCAATTCATGATTCATGATTAATGATTCAATTCATGATTCAATTCATGATTCTTTTCATGATTCATGATTCAATTCATGATCCATGATTCGATTATTGATTCATGATTCAATTCATGATTCATGATTTATGATTCTATTCATGATTCATGATTCATTCATGATACATGATTCAATTTATGAATTATGATTCATGATTCGATTCATGATTCATGATTCAATTCATGATTCATGATTCATGATTCGATTCATGATTCATGATTTGATTCATGATTTATGATTTAATTCATGATTCATGATTCGATTCATGATTCATGATTCGATATTTGATTCATGATTCATGATTCAATTCATGATTCATGATTCAATTCATGATTCAGTTCATGATTCCTTTCATGATTCATGATTTAATTCATGATTCATGATTCAAACTCATGATTGATGATTCAATTCATGATTTATGATTCAATTCATGATTCATGATTTATGATTCTATTCATGATTCATGATTCGATTCAGTGATACATGATTCAATTCAGATACATGACTTCATGATTCGATTCATGATTCATGATTCATTTCATGATTCATGATTTAATTCATGATTCATGATTCAACTCATGATTGATGATTCAATTCATGATTTATGATTCAATTCATGAATTCATTATTTAATTCATGATTCATGATTCATGATTCAATTCATAATTCTATTCATGATTAATGATTCAATTCATGATTCATGATTCGATTCATGATTCAATTAATAATTTGTGATTCATGATTCATGATTCAATTCATGATTCATGATTTGATTCATGATTCATGATTCATGATTCAATTCATGATTCATGATTCGATTCATAATTCATGATTCGATTCATGATTCATTTCATGATTCATGATTCTATTCAGTATTCAGGATTCAATTCATGATTCATGATTTAATTCATGATTCATGATTCATGATTCATGTTTCAATTTATGATTCAATTCATGATTCAATTCATGATTCTATTCAGTATTCAGGATTCAATTCATGATTCATGATTTAATTCATGATTCATGATTCATGATTCATGTTTCAATTTATGATTCAATTCATGATTCAATTCATGATTCATGATTTAATTCATGATTCAATTCATGATTCAATTCATGATTCAATTCATGATTCATTTCATGATTCATGATTCATGATTCAATTCATGATTCATTTCATGATTCATGATTTAATTTGTGATTCATAATTCATGATTCAATTCATAATTCATGATTCAATTCATGATTCAAGATTCAATTCATGAATTATGATTCATGATTCGATTCATGATTCATGATTCAATTCATGATTCATGATTGATGATTCAATTCATGATTCATGATTCGATTCGTGATTCATGATTCATGATTTAATTCATGTTTTATGATTCGATTCATGATTCATGATTCATGATTTGATTCATGATTCATGATTCATGATTCATGATTTGATTCATGATTAGTGATTCATGATTCAATTCATGATTCATGATTCAATTCATGATTAATGATTTAATTCATGATTCATTATTCAATTCATGATTCATGATTAATGATTCAATTCATGATTCAATTCATGATTCTTTTCATGATTCATGATTCAATTCATGATCCATGATTCGATTAATGATTCATGATTCAATTCATGATTCGTGATTCATGATTCATGATTCAATTCATGATTCATGATTTATGATTCTATTCATGATTCATGATTCGATTCATGATTCATGATTCAATTCATGATTCATGATTCATGATTCGATTCATGATTCATGATTTGATTCATGATTTATGATTTAATTCATGATTCATGATTCGATTCATGATTCATGATTCGATATTTGATTCATGATTCATGATTCAATTCATGATTCATGATTCAATTCATGATTCAGTTCATGATTCATTTCATGATTCATGATTTAATTCATGATTCATGATTCAACTCATGATTGATGATTCAATTCATGATTTATGATTCAATTCATGATTCATGATTTATGATTCTATTCATGATTCATGATTCGATTCATGATACATGATTCAATTCATGAATTATGATTCATGATTCGATTCATGATTCATGATTCAATTCATGATTCATGATTCATGATTCGATTCATGATTCATGATTTGATTCATGATTTATGATTTAATTCATGATTCATGATTTGATTCATGATTCATGATTCGATATTTGATTCATGATTCATGATTCAATTCATGATTCATGATTCAATTCATGATTCATGATTCAAATCATGATTCAGTTCATGATTCATTTCATGATTCATTTCATGATTTATGATTTAATTCATGATTCATGATTCAACTCATGATTGATGATTCAATTCATGATTTATGATTCAATTCATGATTCATTATTCAATTCATGATTCATGATTCATGATTCAATTCATAATTCTATTCATGATTAATGATTCAATTCATGATTCATGATTCATGATTCATGATTCAATTCATGATTCATGATTCGATTCATGATTTAATTAATAATTTGTGATTCATGATTCAATTCATGATTCATGATTTGATTCATGATTCATGATTCATGATTCAATTCATGATTCATGATTCGATTCATAATTCATGATTCGATTCAGGATTCAATTCATGATTCATGATTTAATTAATGATTCATGATTCATGTTTCAATTTATGATTCAATTCATGATTCAAATCATGATTCTATTCAGTATTCAGGATTTAATTCATGATTCATGATTTAATTCAAGATTCATGATTCATGATTCATGTTTCAATTTATGATTCAATTCATGATTCAATTCATGATTCATGATTTAATTCATGATTCAATTCATGATTCAATTCATGATTCATTTCATGATTAATTATTCATGATTCAATTCATGATTCATTTCATGATTCATGATTTAATTTGTAATTCATAATTCATGATTCAATTCATAATTCATGATTCAATTCATGATTCAAGATTCAATTCATGAATTATGATTCATGATTCGATTCATGATTCATGATTCAATTCATGATTCATGATTGATGATTCAATTCATGATTCATGATTCGATTCGTGATTCATGATTCAATTCATGATTCATGATTCGATATTTGACTCATGATTCATGATTCAATTCATGATTCATGATTCAATTCATGATTCATGATTCAATTCATGATTCAGTTTATGATTCATGATTTATTTCATGATTCATGATTCAACTCATGATTCATGATTCATGATTCAATTCATGATTTATGATTCAATTCATGATTCATTATTCAATTCATGATTCATGATTCATGATTCAATTCATGATTCTATTCATGATTCATGATTCAATTCATGATTCATGATTCATGATCCAACTCATGATTCATGATTCGATTCATGATTCATGATTCATGATTATATTCATGATTCATGATTCGATTCATGATTCATGATTCATGATTCATGATTCAATTCATGTTTTATGATTCGATTCATGATTCATGATTCATGATTCGATTCATGATTCATGATTCATGATTTGATTCATGATTAGTGATTCATGATTCAATTCATGATTCATGATTCAAATTATGATTAATGATTTAATTCTTGATTCATTATTCAATTCATGATTCATGATTAATGATTCAATTCATGATTCAATTCATGATTCTTTTCATGATTCATGATTCAATTCATGATCCATGATTCGATTAATGATTCATGATTCAATTCATGATTCGTGATTTATGATTCTATTCATAAATCATGATTCAATTCATATGAATTATGATTCATGATTCGATTCATGATTCATGATTCAATTCATGATTCATGATTCATGATTCGATTCATTATTCATGATTTGATTCATGATTTATGATTTAATTCATGATTCATGATTCGATTCATGATTCATGATTCGATATTTGATTCATGATTCATGATTCAATTCATGATTCATGATTCAAATCATGATTCAGTTCATGATTCATTTCATGATTCATGATTTAATTCATGATTCATGATTCAACTCATGATTGATGATTCAATTCATGATTTATGATTCAATTCATGATTCATGATTCAATTCATGATTCATGATTCGATTCATGATTCAATTAATAATTTGTGATTCATGATTCATGATTCAATTCATGATTCATGATTTGATTCATGATTCATGATTTATGATTCAATTCATGATTCATGATTCGATTCATAATTCATGATTCGATTCATGATTCATGATTCGAATCATGATTCATGATTCAATTCATAATTCATGATTCATGATTCAATTCATGATTCAGTTTATGATTCATGATTTATTTCATGATTCATGATTCAACTCATGATTCATGATTCATGATTCAATTCATGATTTATGATTCAATTCATGATTCATTATTCAATTCATGATTCATGATTCATGATTCAATTCATGATTCTATTCATGATTCATGATTCAATTCATGATTCATGATTCATGATCCAACTCATGATTCATGATTCGATTCATGATTCATGATTCATGATTATATTCATGATTCATGATTCGATTCATGATTCATGATTCATGATTCATGATTCAATTCATGTTTTATGATTCGATTCATGATTAGTGATTCATGATTCAATTCATGATTCATGATTCAAATTATGATTAATGATTTAATTCTTGATTCATTATTCAATTCATGATTCATGATTAATGATTCAATTCATGATTCAATTCATGATTCTTTTCATGATTCATGATTCAATTCATGATCCATGATTCGATTAATGATTCATGATTCAATTCATGATTCGTGATTTATGATTCTATTCATAAATCATGATTCAATTCATATGAATTATGATTCATGATTCGATTCATGATTCATGATTCAATTCATGATTCATGATTCATGATTCGATTCATTATTCATGATTTGATTCATGATTTATGATTTAATTCATGATTCATGATTCGATTCATGATTCATGATTCGATATTTGATTCATGATTCATGATTCAATTCATGATTCATGATTCAAATCATGATTCAGTTCATGATTCATTTCATGATTCATGATTTAATTCATGATTCATGATTCAACTCATGATTGATGATTCAATTCATGATTTATGATTCAATTCATGATTCATGATTCATGATTCAATTCATGATTCATGATTCGATTCATGATTCAATTAATAATTTGTGATTCATGATTCATGATTCAATTCATGATTCATGATTTGATTCATGATTCATGATTTATGATTCAATTCATGATTCATGATTCGATTCATAATTCATGATTCGATTCATGATTCGAATTATGATTCATGATTCAATTCATAATTCATGATTCATGATTCGATTCATGATTCATGATTCGATTCATGATTCATGATTCGATTCATGATTCATGATTTGATTCATGATTCATGATTCATGATTCATGATTCGATTCATGATTCATGATTCATGATTTGATTCATGATTCATGATTCGATTCATGATTCATGATTCATGATTCATGATTCGATTCATGATTCATGATTCGATACATGATTCATGATTCATGATTCGATTCATGATTCATAATTCAATTCATGATTCATGATTTGATTCATAATTCATGATTTAAGATTCAATTCATGATTCATGATTCATGATTCAATTCATGATTCTATTCATGCTTCAATTCATGATTCTGTTCATGATTCCTGATTCAATTCATGATTCATGATTCATAATTCATGATTCTATTCATGATTCATGATTTGATTCATGATTCATGATTCAATTCATGTTTTATGATTCGATTCATGATTCATGATTCATGATTTGATTCATGATTTGTGATTCATGATTCAATTCATGATTCATGATTCAATTCATGATTCATGATTTAATTCATGATTCAATTCATGATTCATGATTCATGATTCATGATTCATGATTCATTTCATGATTCATGATTCAATTCATGATTCATGATTCATGATTCATGATTCAATTCATGATTCATGATTCGATTTATGATTCATTATTCATGATTCATGATTCAATTCATGTTTCATGATTTGATTTATGATTCATGATTCATGATTCGATTCATGATTCATTTCAGTATTCATGATTCAATTCATAAATTATGATTTAATTCATGATTCATGATTCATGATTCATGATTCATGATTCAATTCATGTTTCATAATTCGATTCATGATTCATGATTCGATTCATGATTCAATTCAGTATTCATGATTCAATTCATGAATTATGATTTAATTCATGATTCATGATTCATGATTCATGTTTCAATTTATGATTCAATTCATAATTCAATTCATGATTCATGATTAATTTCATGATTCAATTCATTATTCAATTCATGATTCATGATTCATGATTCAATTCATGATTCATTTCATGATTCATTTCATGATTCATGATTTAATTTGTAATTCATAATTCATGATTCAATTCATAATTCATGATTCAATTCATGATTCAAGATTCAATTCATGAATTATGTTTCATGATTCGATTCATGATTCATGATTCAATTCATGATTCATGATTGATGATTCAATTCATGACTCATGATTCGATTCATGATTCATGATTCAATTCATGATTCATGATTCGATTCATGATTCATGAATCGATATTTGACTCATGATTCATGATTCAATTCATGATTCATGATTCAATTCATGATTCATGATTCAATTCATGATTCAGTTCATGATTCATGATTTTATTTCATGATTCATGATTCAACTCATGATTCATGATTCATGATTCAATTCATGATTTATGATTCAATTCATGATTCATTATTCAATTCATGATTCATGATTCATGATTCAATTCATGATTCTATTCATGATTCATGATTCAATTCATGATTCATGATTCATGATTCAAATCATGATTCATGATTCGATTCATGATTCAATTAATGATTTGTGATTCATAATTCATGATTTAATCCATGATTCATGATTCGATTCATGATTCATGATTCATGATTCATGATTCAATTCATGTTTTATTGATTCGATTCATGATTCATGATTCATGATTCTTGATTTGATTCATGATTAGTGATTCATGATTCAATTCATGATTCATGATTCAATTCATGATTCGTGATTCATGATTCATTATTCAATTCATGATTCATGATTAATGATTCAATTCATGATTCAATTCATGATTCTTTTCATGATTCATGATTCAATTCATGATCCATGATTCGATTAATGATTCATGATTCAATTCATGATTCGTGATTCATGATTCATGATTCAATTCATGATTCATGATTTATGATTCTATTCATGATTCATGATTCGATTCATGATACATGATTCAATTCATGAATTATGATTCATGATTCGATTCATGATTCATGATTCGATTCATGATTCATGCTTTGATTCATGATTTATGATTTAATTCATGATTCATGATTCAATTCATGATTCATGATTCGATATTTGATTCATGATTCATGATTCAATTCATGATTCATGATTCAATTCATGATTCATGATTCAATTCATGATTCATGATTCAATTCATGATTCAGTTCATGATTCATTTCATGATTCATGATTTAATTCATGATTCATGATTCAACTCATGATTGATGATTCAATTCATGATTTATGATTCAATTCATGATTCATTATTCAATTCATGATTCATGATTCATGATTCAATTCATAATTCTATTCATGATTAATGATTCAATTCATGATTCATGATTCATGATTCATGATTCAATTCATGATTCATGATTCGATTCATGATTCAATTAATAATTTGTGATTCATGATTCATGATTCAATTCATGATTCATGATTTGATTCATGATTCATGATTCATGATTCAATTCATGATTCATGATTCGATTCATAATTCATGATTTGATTCATGATTCATGATTCGAATCATGATTCATGATTTATGATTCATGATGCAATTCATAATTCATGATTCATGATTCGATTCATGATTCATGATTCGATTCATGATTCATGATTCGATTCATGATTCATGATTCATGATTCATGATTCGATTCATGATTCATGATTCATGATTTGATTCATGATTCATGATTCGATTCATGATTCATGATTCATGATTCGTTCATGATTCATGATTCGATACATGATTCATGATTCATGATTCGATTCATGATTCATAATTCGATTCATGATTCATGATTTGATTCATAATTCATGATTCATGATTCAATTCATGATTCATGATTCATGATTCAATTCATGATTCTATTCATGCTTCAATTCATGATTCTATTCCATGATTCATGATTCAATTCATGATTCATGATTCATAATTCATGATTCTATTCATGATTTCATGATTCGATTCATGATTCATGATTCAATTCATGTTTTATGATTCGATTCATGATTCATGATTCATGATTCATGATTTTGATTCATGATTAGTGATTCATGATTCAATTCATGATTCATGATTCAATTCATGATTCATGATTTAATTCATGATTCAATTCATGATTCATGATTCATTGATTCAATTCATGATTCATGATTCAATTCATGATTCATGATTCGAGTTATGATTCATGATTCATGATTCATGATTCAATTCATGTTTCATGATTTGATTTATGATTCATGATTCATGATTCGATTCATGATTCATTTCAGTATTCATGATTCAATTCATGAATTATGATTTAATTCATGATTCATGATTCATTGATTCATGATTCATGATTCAATTCATGTTTCATGATTCGATTCATGATTCATGATTCGATTCATGATTCAATTCAGTATTCATGATTCAATTCATGAATTATGATTTAAATCATGATTCATGATTCATGATTCATGATTTAATTCATGATTCATGATTCAATTCATGATTCAATTCATGATTCAGTTCATGATTCAATTCATGATTCATTTCATGATTCATGATTCATCATTCAATTCATGATTCATTTCATGATTTATGATTTAATTCATGATTCCTAATTCATGATTCAATTCATGATTCATGATTCAATTCATGATTCATGATTCAATTCATGATTCCATGATTCATGATACGATTCATGATTCATGATTCAATTCATGATTTATGATTCATGATTCAATTCATGATTCATTATTCATGATTCATGATATAATTCATGATTCAATTCATGAATCAATTCATGATTCATTTCATGATTCATGATTCATCATTCAATTCATGATTCATTTCATGATTCATGATTTAATTTATGATTCATAATTCATGATTCAATTTATGATTCATGATTCAATTCATGATTCATCATTCAATTCACGAGTTATGATTCATGATACGATTCATGATTCATTCATGATTCATGATTCATGATTCATGATTCAATTCATGATTCATGATTCAATTCATGATTCATGATTCGATATTTGATTCATGATTCATGATTCAATTCATGATTCATGATTCAATTCAAGATTCATGATTCAACTCATGATTCATGATTCATGATTTAATTCATGATTTATGATTCAATTCATGATTAAGGATTCAATACATGATTTATAATTCATGATTCAATTCAATGATTCTATTCATGATTCATGATTCAATTCCATGATTCATGATTCATGATTCAATTCATGATTCATGATTCGATTCATGATTCAATTCATGATTTGTGATTCATGATTCATGATTCAATTCATGTTTCATGATTCGATTCATGATTCATGATTCGATTCATGATTCATGATTCATGATTCGATTCATATTCATGATTCAATGATTCGATTCATGATTCATGATTCGATTCATGATTCATGATTTGATTCATGATTCAAGATTCATGATTCAATTCATGATTCATGATTCATGATTCAATTCATGATTCATTTCAAGATTCATGATTCAAATTATGATTCATTTCAAGATTCATTTCATGATTCATGATTCATGATTCAATTCATGATTCTAATCATGATTCATGATTCAATTCATGATTCATTATTCATTTCATGATTCATGATTAATGATTCAATTCATGATTCAATTCATGATTCATTTCATGATTCATGATTCATAATTCAATTCATGATTCTATTCATGATTCATGATTCAATTCATGATTCACGTTTCATGATTTCATGATTCAATTCATGATTCGTGATTCATGATTCATGATTCAATTCATGATTCATGATTCGATTTTATGATTCAATTCATGATTCATTTCATGATTCATGATTCATCATTCAATTCATGATTCATTTCAAGATTCATGATTTATTTCATGATTCATAATTCATGATTCAATTCATGATTCATGATTCAATCATGATTCATGATTCAATTCATGAGTTATGATTCATGATACGATTCATGATTCATTGATTCAATTCATGATTTATGACTCATGATTCAATTCATTATTCATGATTCATGATTTAATTCATGATTCATGATTCATGATTCAATTCATGATTCAATTCATGATTCATTTCATGATTCATGATTCATCATTCAATTCATGATTCATTTCATGATTCATGATTTAATTCATGATTCATATTTCATGATTCAATTCATGATTCATGATTCAAATTCATGATTCATGATTCAATTCATGATTCATGATTTATGATTCAATTCATGATTCATGATGCAATTCATGATTCATGATTCGATTCATGATTCATGATTCAATATTTGATTCATGATTCATGATTTAAATTCATGTTTTATGATTCGATTCATGATTCATGATTCATGATTCATGATTTGATTCATGATTAGTGATTCATGATTCAATTCATGATTCATGATTCAATTCATGATTCATGATTTAATTCATGATTCAATTCATGATTCATGATTCATGATTCATTTCATGATTCATGATTCAATTCATGATTCATGATTCATGATTCAATTCATGATTCATGATTCGATTTATGATTCATGATTCATGATTCATGATTCAATTCATGTTTCATGATTTGATTTATGATTCATGATTCATGATTCGATTCATGATTCATTTCAGTATTCATGATTCAATTCATGAATTATGATTTAATTCATGATTCATGATTCATGATTCAATTCATGTTTCATGATTTGATTCATGATTCATGATTCGATTCATGATTCAATTCAGTATTCACGATTCAATTCATGAATTATGATTTAATTCATGATTCATGATTCATGATTCATGATTTAATTCATGATTCATGATTCAATTCATGATTCAATTCATGATTCAGTTCATGATTCAATTCATGATTCATTTCATGATTCATGATTCATCATTCAATTCATGATTCATTTCATGATTCATGATTTAATTCATGATTTCCTAATTCATGATTCAATTCATGATTCATGATTCAATTCATGATTTATGATTTCAATTCATGATTCATGATGCAATTCATGATTCATGATTCGATTCATGATTCATGATTCAATATTTGATTCATGATTCATGATTTAATTCATGTTTTATGATTCGATTCATGATTCATGATTCATGATTCATGATTTGATTCATGATTAGTGATTCATGATTCAATTCATGATTCATGATTCAATTCATGATTCATGATTTAATTCATGATTCAATTCATGATTCATGATTCATGATTCATTTCATGATTCATGATTCAATTCATGATTCATGATTCATGATTCAATTCATGATTCATGATTCGATTTATGATTCTTGATTCATGATTCATGCATTCAATTCATGTTTCATGATTTGATTTATGATTCATGATTCATGATTCGATTTCATGATTCATTTCAGAATTCATGATTCAATTCATGAATTATGATTTAATTCATGATTCATGATTCTTGATTCATGATTCAATTCATGTTTCATGATTTGATTCATGATTCATGATTCGATTCATGATTCAATTCAGTATTCATGATTCAATTCATGAATTATGATTTAATTCATGATTCATGATTCATGATTCATGATTTAATTCATGATTCATGATTCAATTCATGATTCAATTCATGATTCAGTTCATGATTCAATTCATGATTCATTTCATGATTCATGATTCATCATTCAATTCATGATTCATTTCATGATTCATGATTTAATTCATGATTCCTAATTCATGATTCAATTCATGATTCATGATTCAATTCATGATTCATGATCATGATACGATTCATGATTCATGATTCAATTCATGATTTATGATTCATGATTCAATTCATGATTCATTATTCATGATTCATGATATAATTCATGATTCAATTCATGAATCAATTCATGATTCATTTCATGATTCATGATTCATCATTCAATTCATGATTCATTTCATGATTCATGATTTAATTCATGATTCATCATTCAATTCACGAGTTATGATTCATGATACGATTCATGATTCAATTCATGATTCATGATTTATGATTCAATTCATGATTCATGATTCATGATTTATGATTCAATTCATGATTCATGATTCGATTCATGATTCATGATTCGATATTTGATTCATGATTCATGATTCAATTCATGATTCAATGATTCAATTCAAGATTCATGATTCAAACTCATGATTCATGATTCATGATTTAATTCATGATTTATGATTCAATTCATGATTAAGGATTCAATTCATGATTTATAATGCATGATTCAATTCATGATTCTATTCATGATTCATGATTCAATTCATGATTCATGATTCATGATTCAATTCATGATTCATGATTCGATTCATGATTCAATTCATGATTTGTGATTCATGATTCATGATTCAATTCATGTTTCATGATTCGATTCATGATTCATGATTCGATTCATGATTCATGATTCATGATTCGATTCATAATTCATGATTCATGATTCGATTCATGGTTCATGATTCGATTCATGATTCATGATTTGATTCATGATTCAAGATTCATGATTCAATTCATGATTCATAATTCATGATTCAATTCATGATTCATTTCAAGATTCATGATTCAAATTATGATTCATTTCAAGATTCATTTCATGATTCATGATTCATGATTCAATTCATGATTCTAATCATGATTCATGATTCAATTCATGATTCATTATTCAATTCATGATTCATGATTAATGATTCAATTCATGATTCAATTCATGATTCATTTCAGGATTCATGTTTCATAATTCAATTCAATGATTCTATTCATGATTCATGATTCAATTCATGATTCACGATTCATGATTCATGATTCAATTCATGATTCGTGATTCATGATTCATGATTCAATTCATGATTCATTTCAAGATTCATGATTTATTTCATGATTCATAATTCATGATTCAATTCATGATTTATGATTCAATTCATTGATTCATGATTCAATTCATGATTCATTTCAAGATTCATGATTTATTTCATGATTCATAATTCATGATTCAATTCATGATTCATGATTCAATTCAAGATTCATGATTCAACTCATGATTCATGATTCATGATTTAATTCATGATTTATGATTCAATTCATGATTAAGGATTCAATTCATGATTTATAATTCATGATTCAATTCATGATTCTATTCATGATTCATGATTCAATTCATGATTCATGATTCATGATTCAATTCATGATTCATGATTCGATTAATGATTCAATTCATGATTTGTGATTCATGATTCATGATTCAATTCATGTTTCATGATTCGATTCATGATTCATGATTCGATTCATGATTCATGATTCATGATTTGATTCATAATTCATGATTCATGATTCGATTCATGATTCATGATTCGATTCATGATTCATGATTTGATTCATGATTCAAGATTCATGATTCAATTCATGATTCATGATTCAATTCATGATTCATTTCAAGATTCATGATTCAAATTATGATTCATTTCAAGATTCATTTCATGATTCATGATTCATGATTCAATTCATGATTCTAATCATGATTCATGATTCAATTCATGATTCATTATTCATTTCATGATTCATGATTAATGATTCAATTCATGATTCAATTCATGATTCATTTCATGATTCATGATTCATAATTCAATTCATGATTCTATTCATGATTCATGATTCAATTCATGATTCACGGATTCATGATTCATGATTCAATTCATGATTCGTGATTCATGATTCATGATTCAATTCATGATTCATGATTCGATTTATGATTCAATTCATGATTCATTTCATGATTCATGATTCATCATTCAATTCATGATTCATTTCAAGATTCATGATTTATTTCATGATTCATAAATTCATGATTCAATTCATGATTCATGATTTATGATTCAATTCATGAGTCATGATTCATGATTCATGATTCAATTCATGATTCATGATTCGATTCATGATTCATGATTCGATATTTGATTCATGATTCATGATTCAATCATGATTCATGATTCAATTCAAGATTCATGATTCAACTCATGATTCATGATTCATGATTTAATTCATGATTTATGATTCAATTCATGATTAAGGATTCAATTCATGATTTATAATTCATGATTCAATTCATGATTCTATTCATGATTCATGATTCAATTCATGATTCATGATTCATGATTCAATTCATGATTCATGATTCGATTCATGATTCAATTCATGATTTGTGATTCATGATTCATGATTCAATTCATGTTTCATGATTCGATTCATGATTCATGATTCGATTCATGATTCATGATTCATGATTCGATTCATAATTCATGATTCATGATTCGATTCATGATTCATGATTCGATTCATGGATTCATGATTTGATTCATGATTCAAGATTCATGATTCAATTCATGATTCATAATTCATGATTCAATTCATGATTCATTTCAAGATTCATGATTCAAATTATGATTCATTTCAAGATTCATTTCATGATTCATGATTCATGATTCAATTCATGATTCTAATCATGATTCATGATTCAATTCATGATTCATTATTCATTTCATGATTCATGATTAATGATTCAATTCATGATTCAATTCATGATTCATTTCATGATTCATGATTCATAATTCAATTCATGATTCTATTCATGATTCATGATTCAATTCATGATTCACGATTCATGATTCATGATTCAATTCATGATTCGTGATTCATGATTCATGATTCAATTCATGATTCATGATTCGATTTATGATTCAATTCATGATTCATTTCATGATTCATGATTCATCATTCAATTCATGATTCATTTCAAGATTCATGATTTATTTCATGATTCATAATTCATGGATTCAATTCATGATTCATGATTCAATTCATGATTCATGATTCAATTCATGAGTTATGATTCATGATACGATTCATGATTCATGATTCAATTCATGATTTATGATTCATGATTCAATTCATTATTCATGATTCATGATTTAATTCATGATTCATGATTCATGATTCAATTCATGATTCAATTCATGATTCATTTCATGATTCATGATTCATCATTAAATTCATGATTCATATCATGATTCATGATTTAATTCATTGATTCATATTTCATGATTCAATTCATGATTCATGATTCAATTCATGATTCATGATTCAATTCATGATTCATGATTTATGATTCAATTCATGATTCATGATGCAATTCATGATTCATGATTCGATTCATGATTCATGATTCAATATTTGATTCATGATTCATGATTTAATTCTTGTTTTATGATTCGATTCATGATTCATGATTCATGATTCATGATTTGATTCATGATTAGTGATTCATGATTTCAATTCATGATTCATGATTCAATTCATGATTCATGATTTAATTCATGATTCAATTCATGATTCATGATTCATGATTCATTTCATGATTCTTGATTCAATTCATGATTCATGATTCATGATTCAATTCATGATTCATGATTCATGATTCATTTCATGATTCATGATTCAATTCATGATTCATGATTCATGATTCAATTCATGTTTCATGATTTGATTTATGATTCATGATTCATGATTCGATTCATGATTCATTTCAGTATTCATGATTCAATTCATGAATTATGATTTAATTCATGATTCATGATTCATGATTCATGATTCAATTCATGATTCATGATTCAATTCATGATTCATGATTCAATTCATGAGTTATGATTCATGATACGATTCATGATTCATGATTCAATTCATGATTTATGATTCATGATTCAATTCATTATTCATGATTCATGATTTAATTCATGATTCATGATTCATGATTCAATTCATGATTCAATTCATGATTCATTTCATGATTCATGATTCATCATTCAATTCATGATTCATTTCATGATTCATGATTTAATTCATGATTCATATTTCATGATTCAATTCATGATTCATGATTCAATTCATGATTCATGATTCAATTCATGATTCATGATTTATGATTCAATTCATGATTCATGATGCAATTCATGATTCATGATTCGATTCATGATTCATGATTCAATATTTGATTCATGATTCATGATTTAATTCATGTTTTATGATTCGATTCATGATTCATGATTCATGATTCATGATTTGATTCATGATTAGTGATTCATGATTCAATTCATGATTCATGATTCAATTCATGATTCATGATTTAATTCATGATTCAATTCATGATTCATGATTCATGATTCATTTCATGATTCATGATTCAATTCATGATTCATGATTCATGATTCAATTCATGATTCATGATTCGATTTATGATTCATGATTCATGATTCATGATTCAATTCATGTTTCATGATTTGATTTATGATTCATGATTCATGATTCGATTCATGATTCATTTCAGTATTCATGATTCAATTCATGAATTATGATTTAATTCATGATTCATGATTCATGATTCATGATTCAATTCATGTTTCATGATTTGATTCATGATTCATGATTCGATTCATGATTCAATTCAGTATTCATGATTTAATTCATGAATTATGATTTAATTCATGATTCATGATTCATGATTCATGATTTAATTCATGATTCATGATTCAATTCATGATTCAATTCATGATTCAGTTCATGATTCAATTCATGATTCATTTCATGATTCATGATTCATTATTCAATTCATGATTCATTTCATGATTCATGATTTAATTCATGATTCCTAATTCATGATTCAATTCATGATTCATGATTCAATTCATGATTCATGATTCAATTCATGATTCATGATTCATGATACGATTCATGATTCATGATTCAATTCATGATTTATGATTCATGATTCAATTCATGATTCATTATTCATGATTCATGATATAATTCATGATTCAATTCATGAATCAATTCATGATTCATTTCATGATTCATGATTCATCATTCAATTCATGATTCATTTCATGATTCATGATTTAATTCATGATTCATCATTCAATTCACGAGTTATGATTCATGATACGAATTATAATTCAATTCATGATTCATGATTTATGATTCAATTCATGATTCATGATTCATGATTTATGATTCAATTCATGATTCATGATTCGATTCATGATTCATGATTCGATATTTGATTCATGATTCATGATTCAATTCATGATTCATGATTCAATTCAAGATTCATGATTCAACTCATGATTCATGATTCATGATTTAATTCATGATTTATGATTCAATTCATGATTAAGGATTCAATTCATGATTTATAATGCATGATTCAATTCATGATTCTATTCATGATTCATGATTCAATTCATGATTCATGATTCATGATTCAATTCATGATTCATGATTCGATTCATGATTCAATTCATGATTTGTGATTCATGATTCATGATTCAATTCATGTTTCATGATTCGATTCATGATTCATGATTCGATTCATGATTCATGATTCATGATTCGATTCATAATTCATGATTCATGATTCGATTCATGGTTCATGATTCGATTCATGATTCATGATTTGATTCATGATTCAAGATTAATGATTCAATTCATGATTCATAATTCATGATTCAATTCATGATTCATTTCAAGATTCATGATTCAAATTATGATTCATTTCAAGATTCATTTCATGATTCATGATTCATGATTCAATTCATGATTCTAATCATGATTCATGATTCAATTCATGATTCATTATTCATTTCATGATTCATGATTAATGATTCAATTCATGATTCAATTCATGATTCATTTCATGATTCATGATTCATAATTCAATTCATGATTCTATTCATGATTCATGATTCAATTCATGATTCACGATTCATGATTCATGATTCAATTCATGATTCGTGATTCATGATTCATGATTCAATTCATGATTCATTTCAAGATTCATGATTTATTTCATGATTCATAATTCATGATTCAATTCATGATTTATGATTCAATTCATGATTCATGATTCAATTCATGATTCATTTCAAGATTCATGATTTATTTCATGATTCATAATTCATGATTCAATTCATAATTCATGATTCAATTCATGATTCATGATTCAATTCATGAGTTATGATTCATGATACGATTCATGATTCATGATTCAATTCATGATTTATGATTCATGATTCAATTCATTATTCATGATTCATGATTCAATTCATGATTTATGATTCATGATTCAATTCATGATTCAATTCATGATTCATTTCATGATTCATGATTCATCATTCAATTCATGATTCATTTCATGATTCATGATTTAATTCATGATTCATATTTCATGATTCAATTCATGATTCATGATTCAATTCATGATTCATGATTCAATTCATGATTCATGATTTATGATTCAATTCATGATTCATGATGCAATTCATGATTCATGATTCGATTCATGATTCATGATTCAATATTTGATTCATGATTCATGATTTAATTCATGATTCATGATTCAATTCATGATTCATGATTCAACTCATGATTCATGATTCAATTCATGATTAATGATTCAATTCATGATTTATGATTTGATTCATGATTCATGATTCATGATTCGATTCATGATTCATGATTCATGATTTGATTCATGATTCATGATTCGATTCATGATTCATGATTCGTGATTCATGATTCGATTCATGATTCATGATTCGATACATGATTCATGATTCATGATTCGATTCATGATTCATAATTCGATTCATGATTCATGATTTGATTCATAATTCATGATTCAAGATTCAATTCATGATTCATCATTCATGATTCAATTCATGATTCTATTCATGCTTCAATTCATGATTCTATTCATGATTCATGATTCAATTCATGATTCATGATTCATAATTCATGATTCTATTCATGATTCATGATTCGATTCATGATTCATGATTCATGATTCAATTCATGTTTTATGATTCGATTCATTATTCATGATTCATGATTTGATTCATGATTAGTGATTCATGATTCAATTCATGATTCATGATTCAATTCATGATTCATGATTTAATTCATGATTCAATTCATGATTCATGATTCATGATTCATGATTCATGATTCATTTCATGATTCATGATTCAATTCATGATTCATGATTCATGATTCAATTCATGATTCATGATTCGATTTATGATTCATGATTCATGATTCATGATTCAATTCATGTTTCATGATTTAAATTTATGATTCATGATTCATGATTCGATTCATGATTCATTTCAGTATTCATGATTTAATTCATGAATTATGATTTAATTCATGATTCATGATTCATGATTCATGATTCATGATTCAATTCATGTTTCATGATTCGATTCATGATTCATGATTCGATTCATGATTCATGATTCATGATTCGATTCATAATTCATGATTCATGATTCGATTCATGATTCATGATTCGATTCATGATTCATGATTTGATTCATGATTCAAGATTCATGATTCAATTCATGATTCATGATTCATGATTCAATTCATGATTCATTTCAAGATTCATGATTCAAATTATGATTCATTTCAAGATTCATTTCATGATTCATGATTCATGATTCAATTCATGATTCTAATCATGATTCATGATTCAATTCATGATTCATTATTCATTTCATGATTCATGATTAATGATTCAATTCATGATTCAATTCATGATTCATTTCATGATTCATGATTCATAATTCAATTCATGATTCTATTCATGATTCATGATTCAATTCATGATTCACGATTCATGATTCATGATTCAATTCATGATTCGTGATTCATGATTCATGATTCAATTCATGATTCATGATTCGATTTATGATTCAATTCATGATTCATTTCATGATTCATGATTCATCATTCAATTCATGATTTATTTCAAGATTCATGATTTATTTCATGATTCATAATTCATGATTCAATTCATGATTCATGATTCAATTCATGATTCATGATTCAATTCATGAGTTATGATTCATGATACGATTCATGATTCATGATTCAATTCATGATTTATGATTCATGATTCAATTCATGATTCATGATTCATGATTCAATTCATGATTCAATTCATGATTCATTTCATGATTCATGATTCATCATTCAATTCATGATTCATTTCATGATTCATGATTTAATTCATGATTCATATTTCATGATTCAGTTCATGATTCATGATTCAATTCATGATTCATGATTCAATTCATGATTCATGATTTATGATTCAATTCATGATTCATGATGCAATTCATGATTCATGATTCGATTCATGATTCATGATTCAATATTTGATTCATGATTCATGATTTAATTCATGTTTTATGATTCGATTCATGATTCATGATTCATGATTAATGATTTGATTCATGATTAGTGATTCATGATTCAATTCATGATTCAATTCATGATTCATGATTTAATTCATGATTCAATTCATGATTCATGATTCATGATTCATTTCATGATTCATGATTCAATTCATGATTCATGATTCATGATTCAATTCATGATTCATGATTCGATTTATGATTCATGATTCATGATTCATGATTCAATTCATGTTTCATGATTTGATTTATGATTCATGATTCATGATTCGATTCATGATTCATTTCAGTATTCATGATTCAATTCATGAATTATGATTTAATTCATGATTCATGATTCATGATTCATGATTCATGATTCAATTCATGTTTCATGATTCGATTCATGATTCATGATTCGATTCATGATTCAATTCAGTATTCATGATTCAATTCATGAATTATGATTTAATTCATGATTCATGATTCATGATTTAATTCATGATTCATGATTCAATTCATGATTCAATTCATGATTCAGTTCATGATTCATGATTCATCATTCAATTCATGATTCATTTCATGATTCATGATTTAATTCATGATTCCTAATTCATGATTCAATTCATGATTCATGATTCAATTCATGATTCATGATTCAATTCATGATTCATGATTCATGATTTGATTCATGATTCATGATTCGATTCATGATTCATGATTCGTGATTCATGATTCGATTCATGATTCATGATTCGATACATGATTCATGATTCATGATTCGATTCATGATTCATAATTCGATTCATGATTCATGATTTGATTCATAATTCATGATTCAAGATTCAATTCATGATTCATCATTCATGATTCAATTCATGATTCTATTCATGCTTCAATTCATGATTCTATTCATGATTCATGATTCAATTCATGATTCATGATTCATAATTCATGATTCTATTCATGATTCATGATTCGATTCATGATTCATGATTCATGATTCAATTCATGTTTTATGATTCGATTCATTATTCATGATTCATGATTTGATTCATGATTAGTGATTCATGATTCAATTCATGATTCATGATTCAATTCATGATTCATGATTTAATTCATGATTCAATTCATGATTCATGATTCATGATTCATGATTCATGATTCATTTCATGATTCATGATTCAATTCATGATTCATGATTCATGATTCAATTCATGATTCATGATTCGATTTATGATTCATGATTCATGATTCATGATTCAATTCATGTTTCATGATTTAAATTTATGATTCATGATTCATGATTCGATTCATGATTCATTTCAGTATTCATGATTTAATTCATGAATTATGATTTAATTCATGATTCATGATTCATGATTCATGATTCATGATTCAATTCATGTTTCATGATTCGATTCATGATTCATGATTCGATTCATGATTCATGATTCATGATTCGATTCATAATTCATGATTCATGATTCGATTCATGATTCATGATTCGATTCATGATTCATGATTTGATTCATGATTCAAGATTCATGATTCAATTCATGATTCATGATTCATGATTCAATTCATGATTCATTTCAAGATTCATGATTCAAATTATGATTCATTTCAAGATTCATTTCATGATTCATGATTCATGATTCAATTCATGATTCTAATCATGATTCATGATTCAATTCATGATTCATTATTCATTTCATGATTCATGATTAATGATTCAATTCATGATTCAATTCATGATTCATTTCATGATTCATGATTCATAATTCAATTCATGATTCTATTCATGATTCATGATTCAATTCATGATTCACGATTCATGATTCATGATTCAATTCATGATTCGTGATTCATGATTCATGATTCAATTCATGATTCATGATTCGATTTATGATTCAATTCATGATTCATTTCATGATTCATGATTCATCATTCAATTCATGATTTATTTCAAGATTCATGATTTATTTCATGATTCATAATTCATGATTCAATTCATGATTCATGATTCAATTCATGATTCATGATTCAATTCATGAGTTATGATTCATGATACGATTCATGATTCATGATTCAATTCATGATTTATGATTCATGATTCAATTCATGATTCATGATTCATGATTCAATTCATGATTCAATTCATGATTCATTTCATGATTCATGATTCATCATTCAATTCATGATTCATTTCATGATTCATGATTTAATTCATGATTCATATTTCATGATTCAGTTCATGATTCATGATTCAATTCATGATTCATGATTCAATTCATGATTCATGATTTATGATTCAATTCATGATTCATGATGCAATTCATGATTCATGATTCGATTCATGATTCATGATTCAATATTTGATTCATGATTCATGATTTAATTCATGTTTTATGATTCGATTCATGATTCATGATTCATGATTAATGATTTGATTCATGATTAGTGATTCATGATTCAATTCATGATTCAATTCATGATTCATGATTTAATTCATGATTCAATTCATGATTCATGATTCATGATTCATTTCATGATTCATGATTCAATTCATGATTCATGATTCATGATTCAATTCATGATTCATGATTCGATTTATGATTCATGATTCATGATTCATGATTCAATTCATGTTTCATGATTTGATTTATGATTCATGATTCATGATTCGATTCATGATTCATTTCAGTATTCATGATTCAATTCATGAATTATGATTTAATTCATGATTCATGATTCATGATTCATGATTCATGATTCAATTCATGTTTCATGATTCGATTCATGATTCATGATTCGATTCATGATTCAATTCAGTATTCATGATTCAATTCATGAATTATGATTTAATTCATGATTCATGATTCATGATTTAATTCATGATTCATGATTCAATTCATGATTCAATTCATGATTCAGTTCATGATTCATGATTCATCATTCAATTCATGATTCATTTCATGATTCATGATTTAATTCATGATTCCTAATTCATGATTCAATTCATGATTCATGATTCAATTCATGATTCATGATTCAATTCATGATTCATGATTCATGATACGATTCATGATTCATGATTCAATTCATGATTTATGATTCATGATTCAATTCATGATTCATTATTCATGATTTATGATATAATTCATGATTCAATTCATGAATCAATTCATGATTCATTTCATGATTCATGATTCATCATTCAATTCATGATTAATTTCATAATTCATGATTCAATTCATGATTCATCATTCAATTCACGAGTTATGATTCATGATACGATTCATGATTCAATTCATGATTCATGATTTATGATTCAATTCATGATTCATGATTCATGATTCATGATTCGATCAAATGATTCATGATTCGATATTTGATTCATGATTCATGATTCAATTCATGATTCATGATTCATGATTCATGATTCATGATTCAACTCATGATTCATGATTCATGATTTAATTCATGATTTATGATTCAATTCATGATTAAGGATTCAATTCATGATTTATAATTCATGATTCAATTCATGATTCTATTCATGATTCATGATTCAATTCATGATTCATGATTCATGATTCAATTCATGATTCATGATTCGATTCATGATTCAATTCATGATTTGTGATTCATGATTCATGATTCAATTCATGTTTCATGATTCGATTCATGATTCATGATTCGATTCATGATTCATGATTCATGATTCGATTCATAATTCATGATTCATGATTCGATTCATGGTTCATGATTCGATTCATGATTCATGATTTGATTCATGATTCAAGATTCATGATTCAATTCATGATTCATAATTCATGATTCAATTCATGATTCATTTCAAGATTCATGATTCAAATTATGATTCATGATTCAAATTATGATTCATTTCAAGATTAATTTCATGATTCATGATTCATGATTCAATTCATGATTCTAATCATGATTCATGATTCAATTCATGATTCATTATTCATTTCATGATTCATGATTAATGATTCAATTCATGATTCAATTCATGATTCATTTCATGATTCATGATTCATAATTCAATTCATGATTCTATTCATGATTCATTGTTCAATTCATGATTCACGATTCATGATTCATGATTCAATTCATGATTCGTGATTCATGATTCATGATTCAATTCATGATTCATTTCAAGATTCATGATTTATTTCATGATTCATAATTCATGATTCAATTCATGATTCATGATTCAATTCATGATTCATGATTCAATTCATGATTCATGATTCAATTCATGATTCATTTCAAGATTCATGATTTATTTCATGATTCATAATTCATGATTCAATTCATGATTCATGATTCAATTCATGATTCATGATTCAATTCATGAGTTATGATTCATGATACGATTCATGATTCATGATTCAATTCATGATTTATGATTCATGATTCAATTCATTATTCATGATTCATGATTCAATTCATGATTCATGATTCATGATTCAATTCATGATTCAATTCATGATTCATTTCATGATTCATGATTTAATTCATGATTCATATTTCATGATTCAATTCATGATTCATGATTCAATTCATGATTCATGATTCAATTCATGATTCATGATTTATGATTCAATTCATGATTCATGATGCAATTCATGATTCATGATTCGATTCATGATTCATGATTCAATATTTGATTCATGATTCATGATTTAATTCATGATTCATGATTCAATTCATGATTCATGATTCAACTCATGATTCATGATTCAATTCATGATTAATGATTCAATTCATGATTTATGATTTGATTCATGATTCATGATTCATGATTCATGATTCGAATTATGATTCATGATTCATGATTTGATTCATGATTCATGATTCGATTCATGATTCATGATTTGATTCATAATTCATGATTCAAGATTCAATTCATGATTCATGATTCATGATTCAATTCATGATTCTATTCATGCTTCAATTCATGATTCTATTCATGATTCATGATTCAATTCATGATTCATGATTCATAATTCATGATTCTATTCATGATTCATGATTCGATTCATGATTCATGATTCATGATTCAATTCATGTTTTATGATTCGATTCATGATTCATGATTCATGATTTGATTCATGATTAGTGATTCATGATTCAATTCATGATTCATGATTCAATTCATGATTCATGATTTAATTCATGATTCAATTCATGATTCATGATTCATGATTCATGATTCATGATTCATTTCATGATTCATGATTCAATTCATGATTCATGATTCATGATTCATGATTCAATTCATGATTCATGATTCGATTTATGATTCATGATTCATGATTCATGATTCAATTCATGTTTCATGATTTGATTTATGATTCATGATTCATGATTCGATTCATGATTCATTTCAGTATTCATCATTTAATTCATGAATTATGATTTAATTCATGATTCATGATTCATGATTCATGATTCATGATTCAATTCATGTTTCATAATTCGATTCATGATTCATGATTCGATTCATGATTCAATTCAGTATTCATGATTCAATTCATGAATTATGATTTAATTCATGATTCATGATTCATGATTCATGTTTCAATTTATGATTCAATTCATAATTCAATTCATGACTCATGATTTAATTCATGATTCAATTCATGATTCAATTCATGATTCAATTCATGATTCATGATTCATGATTCAATACATGATTCATTTCATGATTCATTTCATGATTCATGATTTAATTTGTGATTCATAATTCATGATTCAAGTCATAATTCATGATTCAATTCATGATTCAAGATTCAATTCATGAATTATGTTTCATGATTCGATTCATGATTCAATTCATGATTCATGATTGATGATTCAATTCATGATTCGATTCATGATTCATGATTCAATTCATGATTCATGATTCGATTCATGATTCATGATTCGATATTTGACTCATGATTCATGATTCAATTCATGATTCATGATTCAATTCATGATTCATGATTCAATTCATGATTCAGTTCATGATTCATGATTTAATTCATGATTCATGATTCAACTCATGATTCATGATTCATGATTCAATTCATGATTTATGATTCAATTCATGATTCATTATTCAATTCATGATTCATGATTCATGATTCAATTCATGATTCGATTCATGATTCATGATTCAATTCATGATTCATGATTCGATTCATGATTCAATTAATGATTTGTGATTCATAATTCATGATTTAATCCATGATTCATGATTCGATTCATGATTCATGATTCATGATTCAATTCATGATTCATAATTCATGATTATATTCATGATTCATGATTCGATTCATGATTCATGATTCATGATTCATGATTCAATTCATGTTTTATGATTCGATTCATGATTCATGATTCATGATTCGATTCATGATTCATGATTCATGATTCATGATTTGATTCATGATTAGTGATTCATGATTCAATTCATGATTCATGATTCAATTCATGATTAATGATTTAATTCATGATTCATTATTCAATTCATGATTCATGATTAATGATTCAATTCATGATTTAATTCATGATTCTTTTCATGATTCATGATTCAATTCATGATCCATGATTCGATTAATGATTCATGATTCAATTCATGATTCGTGATTCATGATTCATGATTCAATTCATGATTCATGATTTATGATTCTATTCATGATTCATGATTCGATTCATGATACATGATTCAATTCATGAATTATGATTCATGATTCGATTCATGATTCATGATTCGATTCATGATTCATGCTTTGATTCATGATTTATGATTTAATTCATGATTCATGATTCAATTCATGATTCATGATTCGATATTTGATTCATGATTCATGATTCAATTCATGATTCATGATTCAATTCATGATTCATGATTCAATTCATGATTCAGTTCATGATTCATTTCATGATTCAGTATTTAATTCATGATTCATGATTCAACTCATGATTGATGATTCAATTCATGATTTATGATTCAATTCATGATTCATTATTCAATTCATGATTCATGATTTAATTCATAATTCTATTCATGATTAATGATTCAATTCATGATTCATGATTCATGATTCATGATTCAATTCATGATTCATGATTCGATTCATGATTCAATTAATAATTTGTGATTCATGATTCATGATTCAATTCATGATTCATGATTTGATTCATGATTCATGATTCATGATTCAATTCATGATTCATGATTCGATTCATAATTCATGATTCGATTCATGATTCATGATTCGAATCATGATTCATGATTTATGATTCATGATTTAATTCATAATTCATGATTCATGATTCGATTCATGATTCATGATTCGATTCATGATTCATGATTCGATTCATGATTCATGATTCATGATTCATGATTCGATTCATGATTCATGATTCATGATTTGATTCATGATTCATGATTCGATTCATGATTCATGATTCATGATTCGATTCATGATTCATGATTCGATACATGATTCATGATTCATGATTCGATTCATGATTCATAATTCGATTCATGATTCATGATTTGATTCATAATTCATGATTCATGATTCAATTCATGATTCATGATTCATGATTCAATTCATGATTCTATTCATGCTTCAATTCATGATTCTATTCATGATTCATGATTCAATTCATGATTCATGATTCATAATTCATGATTCTATTCATGATTCATGATTCGATTCATGATTCATGATTCATGATTCAATTCATGTTTTATGATTCGATTCATGATTCATGATTCATGATTCATGATTTGATTCATGATTAGTGATTCATGATTCAATTCATGATTCATGATTCAATTCATGATTCATGATTTAATTCATGATTCAATTCATGATTCATGATTCATGATTCATTTCATGATTCATGATTCAATTCATGATTCATGATTCATGATTCATGATTCAATTCATGATTCATGATTCGATTTATGATTCATGATTCATGATTCAATTCATGTTTCATGATTTGATTTATGATTCATGATTCATGATTCGATTCATGATTCATTTCAGTATTCATGATTCAATTCATGAATTATGATTTAATTCATGATTCATGATTCATGATTCATGATTCAATTCATGTTTCATGATTCGATTCATGATTCATGATTCGATTCATGATTCAATTCAGTATTCATGATTCAATTCATGAATTATGATTTAATTCATGATTCATGATTCATGATTCATGATTTAATTCATGATTCATGATTCAATTCATGATTCAATTCATGATTCAGTTCATGATTCAATTCATGATTCATTTCATGATTCATGATTCATCATTCAATTCATGATTCATTTCATGATTCATGATTTAATTCATGATTCCTAATTCATGATTCAATTCATGATTCATGATTCAATTCATGATTCATGATTCAATTCATGATTCATGATTCATGATACGATTCATGATTCATGATTCAATTCATGATTTATGATTCATGATTCAATTCATGATTCATTATTCATGATTCATGATATAATTCATGATTCAATTCATGAATCAATTCATGATTCATTTCATGATTCATGATTCATCATTCAATTCATGATTCATTTCATGATTCATGATTTAATTCATGATTCATAATTCATGATTCAATTTATGATTCATGATTCAATTCATGATTCATTTCATGATTCATGATTTAATTCATGATACGATTCATGATTCAATTCATGATTCATGATTTATGATTCAATTCATGATTCATGATTCATGATTCAATTCATGATTCATGATTCAATTCAAGATTCATGATTCAACTCATGATTCATGATTTATGATTTAATTCATGATTTATGATTCAATTCATGATTAAGGATTCAATTCATGATTTATAATTCATGATTCAATTCATGATTCTACTCATGATTCATGATTCAATTCATGATTCATGATTCAATTCATGATTCATGATTCGATTCATGATTCAATTCATGATTTGTGATTCATGATTCATGATTCAATTCATGTTTCATGATTTGATTTATGATTCATGATTCGATTCATGATTCATGATTCATGATTCGATTCATAATTCATGATTCATGATTCGATTCATGATTCATGATTCGATTCATGATTCATGATTTGATTCATGATTCAAGATTCATGATTCAATTCATGATTCATGATTCAATTCATGATTCATTTCAAGATTCATGATTCAAATTATGATTCATTTCAAGATTCATTTCATGATTCATGATTCATGATTCAATTCATGATTCTAATCATGATTCATGATTCAATTCATGATTCATTATTCATTTCATGATTCATGATTCATAATTCAATTCATGATTCTATTCATGATTCATGATTCAATTCATGATTCACGATTCATGATTCATGATTCAATTCATGATTCGTGATTCATGATTCATGATTCAAATCATGATTCATGATTCGATTTATGATTCAATTCATGATTCATTTCATGATTCATGAATCATA